>NC_047519.1:19756646-19797011 GCF_902827115.2 Pseudochaenichthys georgianus
TTGTGAATTTCGCACGAAGATGGCCCCGAACCACACACGAAGGCAACATTTACATTACATTTAAGACATACAACTGCAATGAAAGTACCAAAAACAATTATGTTACAGTACTATGATACTGTACTGATATATTCAGACTTTTTTATCCGTCTTTATATGTAGAAAATATTACGTTTTCTCCGTAATGTTGTTTCCATAACAACAACAATTTCCTGTCAACTGTCCTTCAAAATAATATATTATATCCTTTTTAGTTTCACAGAACACAAATTGGGTTATTTACATAATATATTTACATGATTTTGTTGTGCAATAAAACAACCCGATGGCCACACGATAAAGGAAATGTTCAAATTCGGCTGTGATCGTAGCAACATCGGGCCGTTCGTGAGGGCATCTTAAGCCATCGTATGACCGCTGGCGGAGTTTCTCAGGCTCCGGCAGCAACTTCGTGAGTGGAGGCAAAATCTTTGGCATGCCAAAAAATAGCCGAAGGACCTTGCGAAGGTTCATTTTCGTGTTGAATTCGTGTGTCAATTTTGCCCTTCGTAAGGCCATCGTGAGGGCATCTTGTTATCCTCGGTGCCATCGGGCATTCGCCCCGATCAGAGTGAGGGTGAATGCACCGATGATAACACGAAGATGACACGATTTGACAAGATGCCCTCACGAGTGCCTTACGAGGTTGCCGCTCACGAAGTTGCTGCCGGAGCCTGAGAAACTCCACCGGCGGTCATACGATGGCTTAGATGCCCTCACGAATGGCCCGATGTTGCTACGATCACAGCCGAATTTGAACATTTCCTTTATCGTGTGTCCATCGGGTGTCAATTTCGGGACAGTGTGACAGGGGCTTTACTGAAAGGAGGGGAGGCAACTATTTTAAATAACTATAGGCCAATCTCTAAATTGTCAGTTCTGGCTAAGGTTCTTGAACGCTTAGTGAGTGAACAAGTAAAGGAGTTTTTATGTAAAAATGATATCCTGTCTAAACATCAGTCAGGATTCAGAAAGAAACACAGCACCATCACTGCGACAATGAAAGTGGTAAATGACATTACTACTATTTTAGATAATAAGCAGAGTTGTGCAGCTCTGTTTATTGACCTTTCCAAAGCATTTGACACCGTTGATCATCGCATTTTAAAGCAGAGGCTACTCAGTATTGGCATATCCAGCCATGCAGTGGGGTGGTTTGTGAACTACCTCTCTGAAAGGTCCCAATGTGTTCATTTTGATGGACTGTCTTCTGAATGGTTAAACATTTCTAATGGTGTACCACAAGGTTCTGTTTTAGGACCACTTTTATTCTCCATATATATTAACAGTGTAGGTGATAATGTGGATGAAGCTAATTTACATTTTTATGCGGATTATACTGTGATGTATTGTGCAGGTCCCTCCATTAAAGAGGCTGTTGTTAAATTACAAGCTGTTTTTAACACTATTCAGACTCAGCTCTCTGAGCTTAAGCTTCTTTTAAATGTGGATAAAACCAAGGTAATGCTCTTTTCAAAAGCTAAAAAGACACCAGAGCCTGTTTTAGATATTGTAACTACGCAAGGAACAACACTTGAAGTTGTTGCCTGTTACAAATACCTTGGTATCTGGCTTGATGATTTTCTCTCTTTTAAACTTCATGTCAATAACCTGCTTAAAAAACTGAGGGTTAGGCTAGGTTTCTTTTTCAGAAACAAGTCCTGTTTCTCGCTTGAGGCCAGGAAAAGGCTAGTCACTGTGACCTTTTTACCTGTGCTGGACTATGGGGATCTGGTCTATATGAATGCACCTGCCAATTACCCGAGCAAATTGGATGCTGCGTATCACAGTGCTCTGAGATTTGTCACAAATTGTAAAGCGCTTACACATCACTGTACACTGTATACCAAGGCAGGTTTACCATCACTCTCTGTACGGAGGCTCAGTCATTGGTACACGTTTATCTATAAAGCTTTGTTGGGTAAACTCCCGTATTATATCTGCTCTCTGATAACACAGAGCGTTGCAAGCAGCTATTGTCTGAGGTCACATGATGTAGTCTTGTTAGATGTGCCAAGAGCAAGGACTGTCTTAGGTAAGACAGCTTTTATGTGCGCAGCTCCACTTGCTTGGAACAATCTTCAGCAAGAATTGAAACTGAGCAATCTCATTCCTCTGCATGTTTTTAAAGCTAGGCTAAATGAAATGCTTGCTGATACAATGGGCACTTGTAAATGTCTATAACTATGTATCCTGTAAATATAATGTATAATGTCCTTTATTGTTTTATGTTTCATGTGGAACCTATATGCTGCAGGTCTCCCTTGAAAAAGAGATCTATGATCTCAATGGGACCAATCTGGTTAAATAAAGGTTTGAAATTAAATGAAATATCCTTAGGTAATTAACAGGCAACATAATCCACTCCATAATGTGCTCCATGTTTCTTATTCTCCTGATGGTTGAAGAGACAACAATTTTGTTGAAGAGACAACAAAGTTGTTTTACTTAGCTTGTTGCAAAATGACCTATTTGGGTCTGGAAGGGGGATTTCTAAAGATTGTAAAATAAAGCTGATACATTTTCACCTAATCTACTTAACTTTTAGCCACATTTTATATTACGTTTAGAGGGAAACTGATATTCCTCAGATTTTCTTTGGTTTTTGACATTAGATCACAGCACACTTGAACCCTGGTTTTCTTCAGTTTTTATAAACACTTTACAGAAATTCTTTGTAATTCATCAATTTTTATTTCACTGCTTTGAGTTCAATTGACTTGAATCAGTGACTCATACTGCAGTACAGCCTATTATTTACTTTTATATTTTACCATTAACTTCCATTAAAGCACAACATTCTCTTGTCCAATAAGGTAATGCCCTCTGCCTTCCTATTTCTAATTCCAATTTCGATAAAGTTGTTCTTTTTATCCACAGTTTACTACAATAGGTATCTGCACATTCACTAGTTTCGGCTTTGGTCAAACAAATCTATCTTTAGAGGAGACTTGTTCACATTCATGAAAGGTTCAGACGACTGAGATTATAAAGAGAAAACCAGGAAATTGCTTTTTGCTTTTATCAAGACATAGCCCATGCTGTGTGTGTTTGTGTGAGGCGGGAGAAGCAACGCTATTAGTGTATTTGAAATGTACAGCATGTCCAAGTAAGGTCCAAATGTAAAGTAAATGATCCCCAAAATAACAGCCTTCACCCTATTTTGTTTCAGTTGAGAAAGCAGCACCACAGGGCCCATTTGGTAGCTGCTGGAGTTGAAATTTAGATTTCTTTCTGAGTACTTTGAGGATTTCTCACCCATGTTGGCTTAAAAGCAGTAGTTCAAAAGTTCATTCTTAAGGATGACCTGCTGCACAACTCTGTGTGCGTGATACACAAATAATGGCTCTCCAATTTAATAAAAACTCCCAAACAAAAAATCCTCCAGACAGACAAAGTGAATCTCACTGAGCTTTCCCTCTCCTTTAGACCCCATTTACACGGGAGCGCAAACGGAACGAATTCGTTATCAAAAAAGTCTTCCGTTCACACGCATTCGGCACATTTAACGTGTCCGTTCACACGAGACCACTGGAAACGCTGTAGTACATATGCCGGGCCTGTAAGTGGCGCTGTACTTCTGCCACAAAATACACCAAAAGCAGCGAGGAAGACCCCCGAGCATGGTTGCCCTTCTGTTTATGCCCCGCGGTAGATTTAGCAACATGAATTTTAAACTCATACACACACTTACCATTGCGGTCGATAGCAAATGGCGTCCCTGCAGTGACAATCTCATAGATGCAGATCTGGCTGTACTGTGGTGAACAGTCTTGGTCCCAAGCTTCCACCTGCAACATAAACATAATTACTTTCTTCCCATGCCACGGTCACCTTATCTGACTTACTTTTTAAACACTTGGAGGGAAATGGATCTCATGCTAGACTTTTATTTGTTGATTTTTCCTCTGCGTTTAACACAATTCAACCTCATATTCTAATTGGCAGACTTTTAGAACAATTTGAAATAAGCAATAATCTTATGGGCTGGATTCTTGATTTTTTAACCAATAGGACACAAAGAGTGAGGGTGAATGGGACCTTATCTGATCAAGTTAGCTCCTCCACTGGCTCCCCACAATGATGTGTCCTTTCACCACTATTATTTATACTTTACACTAATATGTGTCAAAGTAGGTGGGAAAATAGGACTATTTTAAAGTATGCAGATGACTCTGTAATTGTTAGTAGGCTCCAGGACAATGAGACCAGCCACGGCCCTGTCATTGACGACTTTGTCAGGTGGTGTGAGGAGTCCTATCTACAACTGAACATAAGCAAAACCAAGGACATGATCATTGATTTTAGAAGACATCCCCACATACATGAAGTCTTAACAATCCAGAATCAGAAAGTAGAATTTGTGCAATCATACAAATATCTAAATAAGCTGTGTGCAAAAGGGGGCACCAGCGTTTGTACTGTTTTAGGAAATTGTCCTATTTTAACATTGACAAAATCCATGATGATTATGTTTTATCGTGCTTTTATCGAGTCAATTCTGTCTTTTTCACTAATGTCATGGTTTGGTAACCTGACTTTAAAGAGCAGAAACTCCCTGAGTCCGATCGTAAAGTGGTCCAGCAGACGGATTGGTGAGCCACAGCTAAACCTGGAGACCCTGTACCTCAGGCAGTTACAGCGGTTATCCAGCTCCATATTAGACGATGACTCCCACCCTCTGCACTCAGAATTCAAGCTTCTTCCTTCGGGCCGGAGGTTACTTGTCCCAAGGAGTAGATAGAACGAAGCGGTATGAAAACAGTTTTATCCCAGCAGCTATTGCACAAATTAACACATCATAGGAGCGTCACACAGATGCCTATTTTTATTTATTTATTTAATTGAATGTCCATGTTTGTACTAGTGTTTTCCTTCTTAAAATGTTTTTTTTTTTAAATATTTTGAGATTTGGTTGAGCAGGGTATACTTGTACTTTTACTAGTCCTTTTATTAGAGATGTGTCTGTTGTTTGTGTTTGTTTTTAGTGTCAGGATCGACCCCTTGTCTTTTTCTCTGCAAACAGAATCTACCTACGGGTACAAATAAATAACCTGAACCCGTAATCAATACCAAGAAGACTGTGAACCATCACAACATCCTACGTTTTTGAACAAATCATTTTTTGTGGCATTGAGAGAGGCCACCAAGAGGTCCCATTATGCTTTTGTTGGTTTTCCTAGTGTGTTTTCTTTGTTTTTTTTGTAAATGTTCTGCAAAGGCCAAAAACCCAAAGTTCAATCCAGGGAGAGTTTCCCTCTCTCACACCCCCCCCCCCCCCTTCCTGAAACGCCTCGATTGTTACTTCTGTGACATCATGACATCACCATTTCACAGTCGCTCTTATATTGGCTAGCGCTCCAACACATTGTACGGGATAGGTTAAGGGGCGGGGACATCTTTAAGCGGTTGACCAATCACAACAGAGCCGGCCAGCTAACCAGGCTCTGGGACTGGGCTCTGGTTTCAGACAGAGGGTGAAAAGAGGTGCTGCAGCACAGGCAGTATGAGAAAAATAAAGACATTTTTTAACATTAAAGCATGGAGACATGTCACAGTAGAGGCACAAAATACAAATATGAAACCTGAAAATGAGCATAAAATGTCCTCTTTAAACCTTCTGAACCTACACGATTATTTGTCAGGTTGATCCTCAAAATAAAACAATGAATCAAAAAACAAAAACAAAGTAATGATACCTTTAAAATATGATATCTAAATACCTGCAAAATGCTGTCGTAGATTTTGCCCTCTGTAACAGATGCCTTGTAAAGTGGCTCCCGAAACACAGGGCTGAACTCATTGACGTCATCCACCTGGATGTGAACCACCGCCCTGAGAGGAGAGGAGGGAAGCGTGTGAAGAAAGTGCAGAGGAAATGATTGATGGATTAAAGGAAAAAGAAGGATGCAGGGAAAGAAGAGATGGATGGAGGGAGGGAGGGAGAGAGGAGACAGGGACAAATCTCTCCAAGTCATTAGAGTTGAAGACAATTAATAAGGACCTAAAGGTACTGTTTATCTTGAGAACAGTGGTTAGTTGAAGGCAGAGCAATGTGAGAGGAAAACAGTTCCTATGCTTGTAGGGAAAACAGATTTATTCCTGAAAATCAGGATTTGGAAGAGTTACCTCTTGATTATCGGCATTTCTTTGTGAAATGGGTTCAAATTATCATCATGTCAATCAAACTTTTATTTAACAGGCATGTTAATGGGAAAAAAGTCGGGTTGTTATTGAAGGTTCCTTCTAACTTTTTTCTTCGCTTTCTTTTTAAGAAGCACATAAAAGCACACTCATTTGCAGGTTGCAAACTTTAAACTCTAATAACATTTGTGCACTAAAGATTATAAGATAAAGCAATAATTTAGATCATATCATGAAATTCTCCTCCCCAGTGACCTTCTCTGACAACAACTCGCGGTGTATCTGGAGAATCACATCTGGCTAATTAATGACATAGCTTAATGAGGCCTATTTAGAATGTCATGCCACGATAATGTCACACGCACACGCACGCACGCACGCACGCACGCACGCACGCACGCACGCACGCACGCACACACACACACACACACACACACACACACACACACACACACACACACACACACACACACACACACACACACACACACACACACACACACACACACACACACACACACACACACACACACACACACACACACACACACACACACACACACACACACACACACACACACACACACACACACACACACACACGTTCACTGTGTGTCATCCATCATCCACTGGTGAAATTCATCACAGATTCCTGAGCAGATAACTCTTCCCTCTCTCCCCTTTCTCCTAGTACTAAGTATGGAGAAGCTTATTTTCCAGCTCTTTGTGTCTGACTGAAAGTCCACAGGGTTGGATTTGCTGCTGTCTATGCCCCATTCTACCTGTCTGTCAATCTCACAAGTAACTGCCACACACACATACTGTATGGATAGTATACACATAATATATATGGGCCATTCGGGGGACATATCCTGAGAGCAGAGCTGTACGTTTTAGCATGTCACTGCTGCCGTGCTCAGAGATCTTGAAAATATATACCAGAAAAGAAAGCAGAGAATGTAGAAAAGGTAAAGACATATCCATTGAAAGGTGTTTTTCTTCATTACCTTTAGCTGTGAATGCACAATATATACATTTAAGGGAAGGCTATGGAATGTACTTTTTCTATTTCAAGACACCAAGACATGTCTGAAGTGCTACAGCAGGACTAGGTTACAACAAAAAACAAAAAGAGATTCTGGAAAGAAAATAATGCACACTCCAACTCAGACCCATCATGCACAGGACTATAAAACCACAGGTGAGCGGTTCACTTCTGGCCTCTGCAGTTGTGTCAAAAAGTTCAGATCCATTTGAGTCATGCAAAAAACTTGAGGGGGTAATCACATTACATATTTGTTTGATTTCAGTCATTAAAATAGTCATTTGTATTAATTGGGTAGGAAAGATAATCAGTATAATGTATAATGTGTCCTGTTTTGTAATTTTTATGTAAGCTTTCAATAAACAGAAAGAGGTTTTTTGCATCATTCATTTTTAGGGTAGTATTTCCTAGTGATGTTATAAATGTTCTTGCTGTTAGTGATGGTGAGACTTAACATATTAAAGTTTTCTCTGTTTTTCATGTTCGAGACTTTGTTGAGGCATACAGTATGACTCTTTTGTGCAGCTGCCTTTGTTACTTTGATGTTCATATTTGTTTGTCAGTCATGTGTCTTTGTCCGCCCACTTTAAATCGATTTACATTGACAGCCAAACAAGCAAATAATGGGAAGATAAATAATAATAAGCAGTATGACAGATTTTATACAGCGTCCAACAATTACCATTTTCATAGCTGAGTTATACAGCAGCATTAAAAAGGCTTCAGAGATGTAAACATGTCAGATAGTCGGGGGTTGCTGGAGTCACAAATTATGTGAAGTGAGTTGTTTAACTGTTATAAAAGATTGAAATATGTCACAATTGTAAACCCACTAATAAATTGTCAGAATTTCCTGTCAGTGTTATCTTTTCAAGGGAAGATCCCACATCTGGGCAGAAAAACACGCAAGAAACATGTTGGACTAAAAAGTGCCTTAATGATGGCTGAAACAAATACCCCCACATCACATGGACAGATATTCGTCGACTCACTTGTGCGATTTCTTCCAGTCGGCTCCGCTGGGCCCCGCCCCACAGTCGTAGGCCTGGATGATGAAGGTGTACTCTTTCTGGCTCTCACAGTCCACCGGGCTGCTGGCCTGCAGGACTCCCTCTCCTGATGTGCGATTCAACACCACAGCCTCGAAGGGAGCATCCTGACCATAAATCTTAAAGGAGCAAATCTCCCCTAAAAAGACAAGGAAATATCCACATGAAATGGTGTGTTCTTTTACAGTACATTTACACAATACAAGAAATCAACACAGCTATTGCAGTATTTAAGACAGTATCTCCATGAATTCGACATTTCTGAAGGATTTATTTATTTATCTTGGCAGAGGATAGTAGTTTGTGTATCAGTTGAACATATGAAATATCCCTTGTCTTTATCCGAGAGAAAACAAACCATGAATCGAACAGGCTTCAACAAGCCTGTTCGCCAACAGAGGCTGAAATGTAACTCAGCATGAGGCATATGAATGACAGACGTTGAGGATGCTAAATATAGAGGCATTAGGCACGACAACTATCAAGCTAAAGTGCACTAAGAGAACAGTAACCATAGGAAAAACGATACACTGCCAAGCTCTAACATTGACATATAACAATAACTTGTTACGGGTGTACGCAGCGTGAACAAATAAATAAAGACAAGGAGAATATGGATAAGAGAAAGAAAACAGATGTAAAGGAGCCACTGTTGTACATCATAGCTGTGGTGATAAGATATAGGAGATTGTGTGTGTTTCTGATTATTGCTGATAGAATACATGTTTAATCAAAATGTTACTGTTACTTTAAACCCTTGTATTTGTATGGATTTTGATTGGCTGCCATTGTTTCTGTTGTTCTGAAAGGGAACCCAAGATTATCTTTCACGACTGTTGTACTATTTTATAGTGACATGACATAGTAGATATGGTTTCCGCTAGGATTTTTTCTCGCCGGTCAAATGTCCGGGCAGAATTCATTTTACCAGACAAATTTGAAACTTACCGGTCATATTTCAATAATAATAATAATAATAAGAGTTGTGTAGCAGAGTTTCCGTTAGCAGGTAATTACCGGACTATGAGCAGATATGCTGATGTTTAAAACTCAGTTAATGGGGCTAATTTTTATATTGCTTCAGTTTATAGTCGTAACAGATAGAAAAATTGAGATTCATTTTTCAATAAATTATTCCACAAACAACAAACAACATAAGTATTACATTCAAACAAACTACTTGTAGTAGACAACGTACATTATTCAAAAGTTTACATCAACTTTGAATAATAACACGGGACAAACGGATCCTCTCTTTTCCCCTCTCTCTCTCCTGACAGCACGTCAGTTTCTCATGCAGCTCCTGCAGCTCGCTAAACAGTGGGCGGGGCTTCAGGTGATTATGCAGAGCTGCATCTCGGTCTGACTCAGCAGCTGATCTGATCTCTCTCTCACGTCCGGTTATACTTCACTCGAGTTTATGTCCATATCGATCAGATCCAGCTCTCCTGATCGGCCTTTATAGAGAGCACCGATCAAACTATTAAGAGTGAATATCGGCCGATAATGATCGGCGGCCGATCGATCGGAGCCTCCCTAATTATTACCAGACATTTTGACCGGCAGGTTTTGAATTTACCGGTTTTTAATACATTTTACCAGCTAAAAAACGGTAATTACCGGCTAACGGAAACCCTGATTAGTTATCTTTATAGTAATTATTCAGTGTAGGCAGCCCTTTATGAGCAATCATAAGAAAAGAAAAGAATAGAATAGAATAGAAGCATCTCCAATTGCTGGACTCTCTTCATTCACAGATTTTTCATTCATCACATTGCTGGTAAAAGTTTTTTTTTTTTTTTGCTTTGTTTGTTCCACCCTTTATGGTACCCTGTAATTTTTTCAAACACAGCAGTAGCTACCAGATAATTGAGGCTGAATCACATAGGGGTAGTGAAGTAAAAAGTAACAATACACACTTTTTCTTGACAGCACATCTATCACTCCACATTTCAGTCCGAGTGTTATTTCTGGACAGTGATATTTGTCAGCATGAGTTGCTAATCAAAAAACACATATAATGCTCCAGAGGAGAAAGATAATTTCTCATGTATGTCAAACTGTGCCAGCTCAATAACAGAGGACATTTGTTGTGTCTCAGCATTGTGTTTTTCTTACGTGTGTGTGTTTCTGTGTGTAGATTCATTTTCATTTGAGTTTTGAATCATCCGTGGGGTTTATCCCCTGCACAAGTGTTTGTTTCAGGGATTTGGGAAATCTCCTTGCACAGTGAACAAAAGGCTGCAGCGCTCTGACCCTGTGCTGGCTGATATCTCTGCGCACAAAGTGGGACACAGCGGGAACAAAAAGCTTCCGAGCTCTGGGAATATTGCTTGCATGCTCAAACCCAGAGACCAAAACAAAGACAAAGTTCCCTCTCGCCATTGGCTTCTTTCCGTCTATCCCCCCTCATCTTCATATCCCACTGCCATGCACACACCTCCATTTTCCCTCTCTCTTCCTTTAAACCTGATTCAACTCAACATAATTGAAATAATGATGCCTCCAAGCCCAGTGGGCTCCAATGTTTGATCCCCAACCAATGTTAATGATGCCAGGCACTTATATGTTCCCCCTTTACGGTGTTGAAGATGAAAAGGTACCTAATGTGTGATGTGTACTGTATGGAAAAGCAATAATAAACCTTGAAGGTGGTATGGAAAAAAGGTGATAAGATCCTGTCTGCAAATATAAACTGAGCAAATATTGTGCAAGATGGGAACCAAGAGAGAGAAATGTACAGTGATTATAACATACTGCTGCATCCCTTATACATAACCTTCGTCTTGGTGGATAGGGAGGGAAAGGTTCATACATGTAATCCATGTTCAGCTCCATGTTGTGGCAAATGTATTTTACACTGGATTACATTTTACAAGAGAACATAAGAGTCATGGAGTAGAAGAAAGATGGAGAGCACAAGTAAAGGAGGGAGCGATGAGGTGGAATGCGATGTGCCAATGTATATGTAAATAGTAATGACACCGATTTCAGACGGATTCCTACTGTGTCAGCAAATGTGACACACACACACACACACACACACACACACACACACACACACACACACACACACACACACACACACACACACACACACACACACACACACACACACACACACACACACACACACACACACACACACACACACACACACACACACACACACACACACACACGTATTGGCTGCCTAACCCTTACCCTAACCCTAGACCTAACCAAGTCTTCACCCTAAAATGAATGATTCCCCTCATGGAGACCTCCAATTTGTCCCCATAAGGGATGCGAGTCCCCATACGTGACTATGTAAACAGATTTAGGTCCCCACAAGTATATTAATGCTAGGCCACACACACACACACACACACACACACACACACACACACACACACACACACACACACACACACACACACACACACACACACACACACACACACACACACACACACACACACACACACACACACACACACACACACACACACACACACACACACACACACACACACACACACACACACACACACACACACACACACACACACACACACACACACACACACACACCTTATTTAGCTCCCCAGCAGCCCCAACCAGAGGGAATGCTATAATTTGTGGTGTATGGACAGTGAAGCCTAATCTTTTGGCCTTATACAGTACATCACGAGGGAAAGGGGTCGCTTTCTAGAGTAAACATCATAGAGTTTTGCTCCTGGGCCTCGTGCCATGGCACATTGAGAGTGAGGTGGAAGAGTCAGCAAAAAATTATTTGATAATAACATTCATCTGAAATACTCCACAGAAAGCTTGAGCGGCATAACCTGCATCGATGGAAAATGTCAACCTGTCAGGGAACATGTATTTCACGGGATGTTAAATTGCATATATAATGGGAAAGGACATGATGAATAAAGTTAATGAGAAAATGAAGCCCCACAAAATAACACGTTGTCACAAGGAGCCGAAACAAATGTGTCCATTCCTACCGTAAGTAACAGCAGTTGACAGAGCATTTAATTTCTACAAGTTATTCTTTCATATTTGTTGGATTTAACAGTTGCTTACGCATCATCTTTGAAATCCATGGCTTCTTTTTGAAGGGTGGAAAAATTACTGAATCAGATTTACATATTTCCCTAAAATATATTTTATCTTACTCCGTATACTTTCATTTGTATAACTTGGTTGTTGTAATTTCTGTCTTACTCTATGTGTGTGTTCCTGTTTGTATCACTTATTAGACATTTTTCAGTTTTCAACACTTCTTTCAAAATAACAACTGAGACTAATTATGTATAGAAGGTATTTTTAAGTGATTTAAGAAAAACAATGTCATACCAGATTTTCTAACACAGCAGCAAAAGCACCATTGTTGCCAATAACAATAGAACAATCACAAACCAATACTACATCAAGTATTTCTCCTGAAGTGTGACTAAGACAGGGAAAAGTTTGGATTCACATGGGGTTTAAAACAACCTGCGGCCCTTTGTTGCAAGTCGTCCGCTCTCTTTAACACACTGATGCCCGTCTTTGGCTTAACCCTAGAAAAGAAAAAAACTGCAAAACAATTCACTTTAAAATAAAAAACAAAAACTTGTGGCTCTGTCATGCAATTGTGTGAATTTCACAATCAGTACCGAAATGTAATGTACCGGTTGTGAGGAAAACTTCTGATGCAGCAATGTAGAACCAATGTTCAGGAAAGGAATGGAAACTGGAACGTCTTTAGTCAATACACTGACATTTATTGAGAGACAAAACGGCCGGAGAGTTCACAAGGTATTCACAACTTTCCTCATGGGATCCCAAGCCAACTCTGAACAAAGGGAGACAGGAGCACAGATCTATACAGCAAAAAAGGAGGGAACTAAGAGCCCGTCTTTTCTCTAATTAGTACGAGACATTTGAAACAAAAGCACCTCTGTTTTGCAACTCCTCATGTGCCCCAAAACCCCTCACCCACAGGAAAGGCAAAAGACCTTTTGACCTGTGTCTTCCTGAGAAGTTACACAGGAACACGAAAGAAAGACTGAGAATCTCTAAATACACAGATCGGATTAAAATATTCTTTTACACCGGTGTTCAAAACACAATGAATGTAATTGAAGACAGCAGTCTGGCAGCTGCATATTGTTCCAAGATATGGATGGCATGCTGCGAAATGACTAAACCATTACAGTAATCTGAACAAGGTGTGACAAAGGCATGAACAACTGAAATTAGAGGGTTGATTTGAGCAGCACGATGCAAAAGAAAGCCAACACTATAACTACGACACCAACATGCTCATTAGCACAACTCAGTATACAGAAACAAAGACTAACTGGGAGCAGGAACTGTGGGTAAAACTGCTGTCTTCAACTGAGATAGTGGGCTATTCACCCACTGATGACAAGAAGACAATTATGTTAAATAGACAGGCTGCTTAAAGTTATTTGGGTTAAAGAAGAGGAACCATTTTCTATCATCAGCATGAAAATGAAAGAATATGTGTCAGGCTGTCCAATAATGTGACCCAAGGAAATATGAGTGGAGACAAATTAGAGGCGAGGAATAAAGTGTTGAATTTATATCTGAAGCGACAAGTTAATACTTCACCAATTAGGGCGGAAGTGTCTGTCTTCTCTAGATTTTAAAAGTTAGCGATGTGATACATCACCTTGCATCGTGATTTTGAATCTGTGACCTGCACTGTAACATTTAAGTAGTCACTTCCAAAGTACTGAAAGCCTCCGGTGAGCCCTCTTTCTCAGTGAAGCCTCGACAGAGAGGGAGTAAATTCAATCATGTTAATTCCTCGTCTTAATCAAATGCTGTTGTGACCCCATCTGTTGTGTCTGTGCCCGTTTGTCTGTCTCTGTGTGGAGCATTAGACAGACATAAAAGCTTCAGTTTCAAGATTTCACCGTGTGTGTGTGTGTGTGTGTGTGTGTGTGTGTGTGTGTGTGTGTGTGTGTGTGTGTGTGTGTGTGTGTGTGTGTGTGTGTGTGTGTGTGTAGGGAGCTGCAAGACCTTGATTAAAGTCCTGAGCAGAGTATCAGGCGGTATAAGCCCTGATTCCTTCACTCTCGTGCCTTCCGTTGTAAACCCCCGCTCACCCCTGCTCTAGTTTAATTATCACCGGATTACACTTAATCTGACCCACAGATACACCCTACTGTAACTACACGTACAACACATGTACACAATACAGCACAGATAACATATACTGTAAATAGAAATGAGAAATATTCTGAGGGTAAAGGGATGCAGTACAGTGCAGCTTTGCTCGATGTGTCTATACTAGAAGTACAAATGTACAACTCTTTATGCAACATCCTCTTCTTTCCAGTAGTATTACGAAAATATTATTTTCAACGAGCCTTCACAGTTTTTGTTTAAATAACTTAAAAATATATTCAAAGATGTGCGGTCTAAAATGTCACCAGATCCTTGGTGAGGTTGGGGCATTTCATTGTAGACATAAGAGATTTCCACCGGACGCACCTTTACTCTAAAGATTCCCGCGGCATATGGAGCACATGGCTGTGTCTGACTGAGCAAACAAGTGGACGTGTTATAAGTCTGCTCCGGCTTCAGAGCTTCAATCACTCCAGCTGTCGCCCGGAAGAAAGACAATTTACACTGTAGAACTTCTTAGAACTTCTCAAAGCTTCAACACTTCGTCCAGCCCATATGTTGACAAACTCACGCCTCAAACTGTGATTTAATGAACATTATGTTTGGGCTCCTGCTGTTCAAAGAACACAGAGTAAGCAGTTCTATAAGGTACTTGTACAGTCTAATCCAAGTCAATGCAAACTTTACATACATCCTGAGACAGAATATTAAAAACAAATCTCTGTATCCAACAACAACACAACACATGCCTTAATCACACATAGGATTAAGTACAGGGTTATGGTATTGGGTTGCTTTATGTTGAACCTAATTCAATCTAACTGAAATCACATATAATCATCCCTTTCTCCTGTTGAAAACAATGTGTATCTAAAGTGCATATTTAATAATACATTTGTGTATATATTACATTTATTAGTATTCTATTATCATCTTACTCTAATACCTCATTCATACCAACGCAACTCCGGTTCAAGCTCCGTGCTAGAGCTTTTCAGGTTCAGAACCGGTTCTTCGGTTTAGCTCCGGCTTTTTTCACACCGCCCAGAGTCCGACTGGTGCTGCGTCATTGCATCATCGTTTGCGTCATGACGTAACCGTTTGCGTGCCTGCTTCATAAAGCCAAACCGCGCGGAAACCCCTCACAGCTCACACCGACAACAACAACAATGGCCTATTGTGCTCCAGCTTCCTCTGTACCTCTTCGGAAGACCAGATTCCCAGTAGGTAGCTGGTCTCTTCAGTGGACCACTGCTGCTTGTTAAGTTTCTCCATCGTTGTGTACAAACTGGATACAACGCCGGCTTTTTGTTGTTGTTCAGGAGTTGATCCCGGTGCTTTTGCTCTAGCCGGACAATTTTTTGGTGCTTGAAACGAACCGGATTCCGGAAATAAGAGGCTGCTCCGCTGCGGTGTGAACAGGAAATAAAAGGCACGGGAAAAAAGTATTTATCCAGTGATGTACTTTAGCTTTTCTCTATTCAGCACGTTTTCATATAGGTCATGGCTGATTTCTTGCCTCTATCATAATAATAATGCTGTAAAAATGAATTACTGTACATACTTACATTTCTAGTTTGTTTGAGGTGGTATGTTTTAGCCCCAGTCTTTTCATCAAATATCTTGACCAAATCCTTACCAGTTGTTTAAAGGGTGGGAAAGCAACCATTAAAAAAACATAAATGGCGGAAATGTCTTACCTAATATTCAGTTATTTTGGTCAACATATATTTATAAAATGGCTATGTGGTCGGTTGGAGACTCCATCATGTTCCTCATCTTCCCCAAAGGCTCTCTTCACTTTCTCCATAGCAGTCAATCCTTCCTTTCACAGCCCTGAGGTGCTGTCTACCCGCAGGGCTTGGATTCAATTTAGACATCATTTAGCCTCCATTTCATTTCCTGCAGCTATTTCCCGCAGCTCAGCTATCTGAGCTTTAAGAGACCTCCACAAAGATGGCACTTTTTGAAGCTTTTTTAGAATTATCATTTTAATTAGCTTGTGTCATACATTTTTCAGCTAGACGCTCTTTTTAATGATATCCTTCTCTCCCGACTAAACAGAAGAAGGATGACCCTATGATACGAACATTTGTATCAGAAATCACTCATATCCAAGATATAACTGGTGCCAAAAGTAGAAAAGCTTAGAAGCAGGACCTGGCGAGATGTTACAGATCAGTGGTGGGATAAAGCTGTGTACAGATTTGTATCCAGCAGACCATGTGCAAAGTTTCCATTAATACACTTTAATGTGTTAGACTGATTACATTTTTCAAAGATCTTGAAATCTTTAAAATCTTTTAGCCCAAGGTGACATATGCAACGCTTCTTCTTTTAGCTTATTGTATTGGGTGTCAGACTACATACATTTTGGATTTATTCTTTTACAATTTTGATAAAGATCCTCGGAATGGATGTTAACTTTTGTTTTTTATGGCGAAACGTCGGGTCTCTGATCATTCTTCCCAATTTAATTATTCACAATCAGACTTTCCAATTTTACATCTACGAATATATCCTAATTCTTTTATCCTAATTTGATGGTTTTGTTGGCAAATATGTCAGATTGTATGCTGATGAACTAACTAATGCATTGAGTGTGATATGTGATTTCTGTTTTGTATTTGAACAGTAATAATTCAAAAGTATAACCAAAACTGAAGTATTATATATGACTTTCAGTTTTAAGGTGAAAGTGTATATGCACAAAAAGTGTGGTAAGAATCTATGATAAATTGGTTCTTAACCTAGAGTCATTTAAAAATGTTAAAAATAATTAATTAGATTGGCTGAAAAAAGTTCTTCCTCTACTTTTGAATTTCTGTATTTGTGATTGAAGTTGGAAGAGGAGGAGGGGGTTGAAAACACATGAGAGTTCATGGCCTTTAACTAAGCTGTCTCCTATTTGCTTTAATAGGATTTTCTCTGTCTCAAGGTTGACGAGGACACAGAGCGTTGGGCATGTCACTGGAGGATAAGTTGTCAATGTCAGTAATGCTTCTGCAGATTTGTCACTTGATGACATGTGTCTTTTTAAATCTACTCTCAAAGTTTTCCTCAGCTACTTTCACACTAAAGTAACTTGAGAAAAGAAGATGGACATTGCAAGATGCAAAGTTATTTCTTATGACATCTTGAAAATATTTAGAAAATATCCATATGTCTATAGTACATAACATAACCTGTGTAAAGTTCTGCATATGCACCCACATAATCTCCCACAAACAAAAGCCCCAACACAATCCATATGGTATTGATTCAAAGCACCTCTTAACACATACTGTACACCTACACACAATATATAAAGTACGTCCTACAGTATAGCCAGCATTCAAATAATTCCTCAGATTTGAGCTGCAACAGGAAATAACCCCATGAATTGCTCCGTGACTAAATGCCGTCAAAAACACCAGCATCTACATTCCCACCTCCTCCCCCTCCAGAAGACTCCAGAGTGAAAAGTGTTGCTGTATTCACAACGCAGTATGTGTGCGTGTGCGTGCATTTGTTGACCAGCGCAGTCACAGCAGGCTCACAGTCAGTTAAAGAGAGACATGAAGGCAATTCATCACAGTCTCACCGGGCTCCTTCAGATAGCCGGCCACTTCCTAATTGCATTTGGGAGATTGTCGGACTATCCACTTGACCTCAGGGTGACAAATCAACAGCTCACACAGACGGGAAGCACATGCACTAACACACACTTTCCAGGTTTTCTATTCACTCAGGACCCTGGACAACACAATGTAAAAAAAGAGGGGAATTCAATATCGTACACAATACACTTATTCTGCTGCAGGCTTTGATGGTTTGCTATGCAATTAGTGTTGTTTGCAGCATCTGAAGTTGTGGGATTGAAATGCATCGGATGAACTGCGGCTGTCATTGTTGCCTGTTAATTGAACGGCGTGAAGATGTAGTTCTGACGAGAGCTCTCAACAGTGTTTTTGATGAAGTGTTTCAAACCAATAAGAAATAGGTGAGTGCCGAAGTCAGGCACAACAACGATTCGTTTAGGAGAGGCTACTTCTGTCTGAGAAATCATGGGTTTGAGTTACAATGTAGCATTTAGGCTGGGCGCTTAATCCCATATTATATCCAGTGAAAGTTTGTACGTAAACAAAACAAATATATATGAGGATGCTGTTAATCACTTTTACAGGAAATTGAGCATGTTTTGTTTGGGGGTAGTGCATCAAACGTTGACCCACAAATTAAGCAGAGTTTATCAATTTACCTAAATTAAACAATACAAATAACAGCCTGTGCGAGTACAAAAGGGATAATAAACCAGCCCCACATGTAAAAAGACCAACAGAGATATGAGCACTCTGGGGAATACCACTGACATGTAGTACTGAAGAGGTCAAAAGGGATACAGAGGAGTGAATTAAAAAGTGATTGAGAGGAGAGGAGAAGCTGCAGGGGAGATAAAGGATGAGGAAGGATATCGAGAGATAACTACAGGGTGTGAGATAACTAATGCAGGTTTAAATATCACACATTCAGTCGTTCTCTTGCACTCCACTCCCTCACCTCTCAATGTTTCTTCTCCCTTCCTCTGTAGCAGATTTCGGGGTTAGCCATTGTTCAGCTCTCAACATCACCACCGCTCAACCTTGCTCTCCCTCACCCCGGACACGCCTCACCCACTATTGTTTTAACCCTCTTTCTCACCTTCCTCCCCCTCCTCTGTTCCTCAGTCTCCTGCTGTTCGCAGCAGCTGACAGTTTGCCGCTCCCTGAGGGTCACCACTTGACAGTGAGATAGCTCCTTGAGGAAGGGGAATTGTACTGTTCGGGAAGTAGGTGGGTGCAGTTGCTCTCACAGACACATGCGTATGTATTAAAATGCATACACAAAAGAAGAAAGAGAGACACATGGAGCTGCTGGAAACGTTTTGTAGTAATGTATTTGTAGTGTACGTCTGAGAAAAGGAACTATACTAATAGCGTGTATTAGTCATGAGGATAGAATGCTACCATGCTAAAATGTACTGTGGCTTATAACAGTTATAATAATTCATCCTGGGACATACATGTCAAAATGAAATGTTAAGACACAAATGTCAAACTAATGGTGGCAATAAAGGGTCACAAAAGTCTGAAAAGTCATTATCCAAAAATCCTGGTAACACTAAAGGAACAGTCCAGGGATCACAAAAGTCGTAATGTTTTATTTTTTTAAATGTCACAGTGACATTGCAACACCAATTTCTAATAAGTTCATCCACATTCGTGGCAAATATGAAGAAATCCCCTCAGGATGTTTCATAGAGAACATGTTGATGAGAATGGCATGGGCAGACATGTACAGACCAACAGACATTATGCGTCCAGGCTCTGCTGTCACAGACGTAGAGAAGTAACAACACCAAGAATGTGTCTGTTTCAGGTCTTGCTTGTTGCCTGCAGCAACATTTGGAATTATGTTTTTTTTTATTTCACAGGAGACAGGAAATAGCTATGCATCTCATTAACCCAACCTCACTTTGACCATGTTCTGCTCTCCTAGACCATGTCATACCTAACATCATCTTCCCATTATCTTTTCAGCTGAAAACCCCTTCCCCTCTCCTCCTCTAAGCAACATTGATATCATTGTGATTCTCTTCTTCTCTCATTTTAGACACCCGTGTGTTTGACTGCAGCCTGGCATGGTTGGTTCTGAATAATCACAAACTGCCAGGTACAGCAGGGAGTCTCCAAAAGCCTCTGAGCTGTAAATGTCACAGAGTCTCTGAATATGACCTCTGTCAGCTCAGCAGCTCACTGAGAAGAGAAGGCTACGGCCTACTGGTTAGTCACACACACACACACACACACACACACACACACACACACACACACACACACACACACACACACACACACACACACACACACACACACACACAGACACACACACACACACACACACACACACACACACACACACACACACACACACACACACACACACACACACACACACACACACACACACACACACACACACACACACACACACACACACACACACACACACACACACACACAGGCTGATAGGCGTTAGCTGTGTGGCTAGTAACGTCCAACCATATTGACATAGTATTCTGTTATTAATAATGTATGTTGATTTGATGGATATCATCTCTTGACATTGCCCCCCTGTTACCATTGCATGTTGACATAAAGCTCAGGTAAAAATAATAAAATAACAGTATGCCTATTTATGGTATCTAGTGATAGAAAGCAGGCAGTCTACTTTTAGTCGATAAGTTGATTAATTTGTCGTTTTAAATGTAAACGGTTAAGATTTCCTTTAATGTATTGGTTCTTAGTAATATTTGTCATACTGAATGACTCATTTCCAACTGCTTTATGAGCACATCTCTGTCGAAAAAACTAAGCAATTGATGCATTAATTAACAACTAGCTAAAATGATTTGGTCCACAGTCCTCCAATAAGTCCTACTCTATCGTCATGAACGCAGAATAGAAAAATATCTCTGTGTAATCCAATATATTAAAACATCACCACAAATGACATCCTACAAAATGACAATGTAGTTGAAAAAACATCAACTTAAACATTTCTTTCTAAGAAATTGAAAAGAGCTGGGTGCTGTCTATTCAGCACCCAGAAGAAAAATAAACGACACTCTTTTCTACCCCCCCCTCTCTCTCTCTCTTTCTTTCTTTCTTTCAGTCTTTATTTCGAACAGATTAAAAAATAACAAATAACAAATGTGAAAAACAGAATACCGTATTGTTATAATACAGTATTTATCCACATTCATGGTAATCATTTGTATATTCAACAAAAAAAACAAAAAATGTCTTCATATTAATAATAATAATAAATCACATGTGTCCGAAAGGAAGTAGGAGGAAGCAAATGCTTATTAATTCCCACCCCTTACTTGATCAATGATTGTCCTTTAAATCATTATGCAAGTTATTCCTACATACATTTACACATACATATACAATCATTTCTCATCTTCAATCACCTTTCTTTATTCTCATAGTTTTCCAAAAAGTGTTTCTGTACATCCTTTTAAACTGAATTATGCTTGTGCTTTGTTTTAACTCCTGCTCCAAACCATTCCAAAAAATCACCCCACAGATTGTTATACTCATACTTCTCAGAGTTGTTCTGACCTTGAGTTGTTTAAAATGTAGATTTCCTCTCAAATTATACCCACCCTCTCTTTCTACGAACAATGTTTTTAATTTCCTAGGAAGTAGATTATGTCTGGCTCTGTACATGATTTGTGCCGTTTTAAATTTAACCAGATCAATCCTTATTTTTGCTCCATTTCTAATGATACTTAGCTACACAATCATTTTTACATTATCTCATTTGTAACTACATCATAGGTTAACGCAAATACAACATCAATGAGATCTGGTGGCATTTGAGAACCCCAGGAGGCCTTTTTAATTTTGAATTTGCTTATTAAAATGACATAGCTGAACCATCAGTCAGGTGGGTGAGCAGGGGTGTGGGCGGTGGGGTGAGACCACATGCAGCATTCATCAGGTACATTCAGAGACAACATGTTGCCGTGAGGTAATGAGCAGTGTAGTTTTGATATGCTGTGGAGGTTACGATAACCTAATCCGTCATCTTTCATTGATCTCTGCATGTTAGTTATGTTTGTCATAACAGACGGCAGGCAATAGCTCATGCGAGGATCACTGTCATGTTTAATCATCCGTCAGCTCTTCAGCTAAGGGATAATGTGAAGATGTCATCTTGTTTTTAGAGGTAATTCCAATCATTTAAACAGATTTTCTACCATGGAACTAGACAATATGAGTTTGTGTGCATACCAATGACTTTCAATCCTGCAACACGTAAAGCTGTCATAACTCATTTCTCTCAGATGTTTAATGTGACAACATCATTTACAAGGTAAGGTGAGAACACTGTATTTCCTTAAGCATTCAGTGAAAGAAACACTGTAGGCACAAAGCACCCGAGTGAAAATCATGATCTTGGAATAAAAACGAATCTTGGAGAAGTGCATTGACTGAGCATTGATCAGTTGAAATGTTTTTAGTAAACACTGCATGTCAAATGAAAAAGACAATTCAAATTTGGTAGACTGCCTGAGACCATTATAACCATCAAAGACTGAAGCAAGGCTCACTATTTCCATTGAGGGAATGGAGACCTGTCACCCCATAAAGCCCACCTCATATGGACTGCCAGCTGACAAAAACTCCCCTCGTAGCGACAGCTCTACTTTTGATAGAGTTAAATTACACCAAAAGGTCTTAAAAGGGCAGGCAGGGTTTGGTATTTCACGGTCTTCATCCGTTTGTGCCATGGGAGGTATAAGGGAACATACCGTAGATACGAGAGATTTGCTTTTCCCCCTGCTCCTCTTTTTTCAATTTGCCTTTATTCTCACTCTCTCTCGCAATTAGCAGAGACAACGAGATTCTCAGAGGTGTACAACCAGATTAAAACCTGTGAAAGAATACAAATAATACAGGAAATTGGTTCCACAGCTGCAGTGCTGCTGAGCACAGTGCGTCATGCTTTATGGCACAGGACCGCAGTGAACTAAACCTTTATTTATTCCTCCCATTATTAAATAAAATGACCATAAACCTCTCTACTCAAAGTATTACATTTGAATAACTGTTGATCTTTTGTCTTTAGGGAAGCAAAGCATTCAAAGGGCTTTTGATTGAGATGTACTTAAAGCTAATATCATTACTATTCATTAACAGTGGAAAAATGGTACTACTCATGGTAGACAATCAGCTTTTTCAAACTATGCTGTAGTACAGCATCACAATGACGCTGTCCCAGCATTTTCAGAACACTTGACAGAAATCTCCTTTATGGAATATATCAGTATTGTGAAAAGTAATTTCCTGCTACAGTAGTCATCCTGCGATCACTTGCAGCGGGCGCAGAGGAGAACTCTGACTTAGTTCTGTTCAGCACTTGACTGATGGCCCTCGCTGACCTCGCACATTACTCTGTCACTTGTTTGAAATTGCCTTTCACGTGGTTTGGCACTTCTGGAAAAGTGAGCACTCTTCCCCTTTTGTCCCGGATAGCTAAAAGAAGGCAGTGGAGTGGCAGGTGGAGACGCACACAAATCGTATTTGCTGTCACTTCCCGTCAGATCCTGCGGGGCCACTTTAGAGGTGATCCAGCTCTGCACTGTGATTGCTGTGCCAAATGTGAGCCAAATCCACTGAGCAAAGAAATAATCGCAGGAAAAAAGAATGAAAGAAAGGCACCCTAACCCCTATCAGAGAGAAATCTGTAAATAAGGGTCTCTACACTCACGTTTTTTGACTTTGTGTTGATGGACTTAGACATGTATCATTATGAACGTCTGATTCTGGCTAGCTTTATAAATCAATTCACGTGAACAATCCTCATTATGCTTTCAGTATGCATGAACACAATCTGTAATCTTTCTTTTTGCGTCAAGGGCAGTCTCTCCTGCCTCGGCCTCCACTCTGTCCCTGTGTGTGGGCCTGGCGACATGACAGCTCATTCCAAGACACTATTAATGACGGAGTTCCCCTTTGCTAGCGCCGACTATCATCTATCACCCAGAGCCAGGCCGGCCATCACTCTTTCACTAAATTACAACCCGCTGCATGAGACATAAAATAGGGTAATGGGCTGAAAATTAGCCAATTACAATCATTACACTGCAATAATTGACCCTGGAGACCCATGTCCAGCAGCACACACTCAGCCTTAAGGTAATGTGTGTGTTTGGGGCACTTCATTAGGAAGAGATTGGACCATGAGGATGAAATCTAATTTATTGAACAGCAGCAATCTAACAGTTGACTGTTAGTAACCTGGGAGCATTTTGGAGAAGGTAAGATGCTTTTTATTAGAGTACAAAAAAAGACCACAAATAAGAAGGCAGGGGGAAAAGGTAATGATGTGGAGACGAGCAAAAAGAATGACTTGAACACAGGAAAAAGGAGGATAAGAAAAGCTGCAAATTTGCTGACATGCTGACGCATGAAAAGGATGTATTCCAATCATGCATCAATGGCAGCCAGGCAGAGTACATTACATTAGTTATTTGTATTAGGTCTGTACTCCACCACAGTTAGTTGCCATTACCGATGACCTTTTCTTCACTATGTTTAACCATTTTTTTTAAGGCAGCATCAATTAGAGTCTAGTTACTAAACTCTAATTGAGTCACACTGCATACTGCCGAAATAACATAAAGCAGATCCGCAGGTTACATTTTTAACACAGCTGACTGAAACATTTTCTATCAATTCAAACTTGTTTGTCCTTTGCTCCCTCAGGAGTGTCCATCCTGCCAGACGTCCTGCAGCCAAAACAACAAGCGGCACGGGTGCATGTGTAACCGTCTTATGACGGAGTCTGGCCTGGAGCCCGATTCATTAATTACATCGCAGGTAGATGAGACGTGTTGCTGCCATGGAAACATCATGGGGTAGAGATTGCTCAGGTCACATTTCATTGTAGTGTTTCCAGAAACAAAAGAGTGTTATCCAGTTCACTTGGGTTTCATTACCAAGACTATGTTCATGGAGCACAATGAAGATTAAATAGGTAACTTTTTACAAATGTTAAGACTAATGCATTTTATTAAATAATACATGGTAAGAAAGAATATAATAATAAAACAGGCTGAATCACTTTGTATCTTTTGTACTTGTCCGTCCCTATTAATCTCTCTCTCTCTCTCTCTCTCTCTCTCTCTCTCTCTCTCTCTCTCTCTCTCTCTCTCTCTCTCTCTCTCTCTCTCTCTCTCTCTCTCTCTCTCTCTCTCTCTCTCTCACCCACCCACCCACCCACCCGTATCATGTCAATTTCTCTCAAGCTGAAGCATCATTCAATAAAAAAGGCTGTTTGTCTCCTTCACCTTGATTGAAAACAGCAAGACATCCATCACATTTAAACCACATTTTGAGTCATTTTAAGCCACATATACAAAATACTCAAATGACCCTACTACATGCACTTTTATTACATAACTGCAGCAGCATCCGCCAATATAGTGAGCCTACAAACTCTCGACATTAGACACATTGAAATAATACATGGACAGTACTCCATTTTAAGTGAGACAAAAGGGTGCAGTGCATTGACAAATATTTCCATGTCTGGATAAGAATATTGGCACAGGCCACAAAAGGTAATTTTATTATCCATATGGAGAGGGATTTGTTATATAAGTGACTGAGATACGTTCGACTGAGTTTTATTAATTTATTAAATATTTCTAACGTAAAGATTTGATGTTTTTTTAACCACATCCATCATCATCAACTTCTAGCAAATGTCTTGGTTAGTTTGCTTTATTACGTACAGTGGACAATTAAAACTGAAAGGTTTCTTGGAAGATAAAAAGACATTAACATCTTTAATTAACCTCCTTCGGTGAGCACTGTCTTCCTGTTTACTTTTTGTAATTTGGATGATGACATGGATGAGATAGGAGAGGAAGGTGAAAAGGTTAACAGGTTTGGGTGAGGGATGAGGGAAAGGTGACGGAACAACAGAGGTCAGGTACAAGGAAAGTTAGAAAAGAGGAGGGGTCATGGATTAAGTTAGTCTGTGTGCCTTGTGTCGTCCACAGGTCCAAAAGTCAGATTACCTTATTTTATGCTCACATGAACAAGGCAAATGGAGCGAGGAAGATATGCAAATTGCTGTCTAATTGGCCTGTCAGGAAACTGAAGCCCTGTCAACCCTCTGTCAGAGTGAGAGCACGCGAGAGAACACAGAGAATTACTGGATTAGTTTCAGCTGCCATTCACTGCACATTTCATTAAGTAATTCCAGCTCACATCAGGACCATGGGTCAGTGCTCTATCCTTGAAGAGCATGTTCTTTCGACCATCATTTAGATGAAAAAAAAGACAAGGAGGTTGCATGTCTCAATACCGCTCTACTTTCCACTTCCTGTCCGCTTCCTACAACCAGAAATAGAGCCAGGAAACACGTTTTTCACAGTTATCAACACATTTACTAACAATGCTCTCTCTCTCTCTCTCTCTCTCTCTCTCTCTCTCTCTCTCTACACAGAGCCGAGCTTTAATGAAACACAGAGACCCAGAGATACAGTACTGTACTGCATCATATTATTTTCGAATCAATAATTTTTCAAAATATGATTTTTTTTTTCTTTCTCTTTTTTTATAACCATTTTTCCTCCTGGTCTCTCGCGCCCCCCCTGGCATGCCCCACTTTGAGAACACACACACAAAAACAGAAAGGAGCATTTAAGAAAACGAAAATCATCACAAGGTGTCAAGGAATAAGAGAAAGATCCAATGCAGAATAGAAAAAGGGGGTAATAGGTAATAAGGGAAGGGACTCGGTCCTCTGCAAAATCAATCAGAGGCTAAGAGGTGGTTTGATGCTGTGAGCAACTTGACAATGCATTGATGACGGGGCTCAGTGGAGCGTTACTGGACAAGTAATTACTCTGACCATCTTATATGGATCCAATTAGCCTGACTCAACAGAGAGGTGATTTTCATCATAGAAATGGGATCCTGAAAACAATGCCAAATTGTTATTATACAGTATATTTTAAGAAACTGGAAATGGCAGGTTATTTTGGAGAGACAGCCATTTGGATAATTACATGTATTTCTTATATATTATATATTTATGATTCCTTCAAGTAAGTGAGACCATCTTTCCTCTTGTTTTTAAATTGCCTTGTTACATATGCTGTATTTTCACTTAACAAGATAAGTAGTCAATCAGCCTCAGTTGAGAGTAGCTACACTCAATAATGCAGAATATAGATGACATTGAAACAGAATTCAATTAAGGTCATATACTTCGTCTGTCTTGTGTCTCTGCAACACATTAAATACAGAGGAATACAACCTTAAATAACCCTGTGTAAGACGCAGAGTACAGTTCAACACAGATGGGTTCTAAAAGGGATTGATTAAGTCTAATCCATTACTCTGTGTTGACAACCGAAAACTACAAGCTAGACAAACAACTTCAACATTTATGGAAGCAGTCTTCCAGCATAAACCCACACTTGGAGAGAGAAAAAAAACCCACAAACACAACACATGAAGGCCAAGCGGCCACAAATTGTTGAGCGAGTGAGTGAAAATCTCGACAATTGGCCTTATAATTAGGACGTTTCATTACATGATCATGTATCCACCATAATATTAAAATATAAATACATTTTTTCAAGTTGTCTGTATCTTTCCCTTGCCGATGATTAGATACAAGAGACACAATTGTCCACAATCCAATAGAAAAATGATCCAAGATGAATTTGAAAAGTTAAGATGTAAAGCTCCATTCGAATCAGATGGGATTTTATATTTTAGCTCAGACTTTATAGGATTTGACATCTTCACTTGTTTAATTGGTAACATATTTAAAATGTTGTAGTGTTAGTGACAGAGTTATAATGTTCTTTGTCTCAAATCCAATTTTAATGAGGATGAGCTGTGAAATCACAACGCCTACTGTAAATAAACAGTATGAATGTAAGCTGCAAGCAACAGGAGGTGGAGTTGTTGAGAGAACAATGGCGTTCCTGTCTTTGATACATCGTCTTAAACCTTGGCTACATTTAAACACTGTCAGCCGTATGCCAATTAGACTTTTGAGAATCCCATTCACGGGACAGATCAATTAATTGGAAACTGCAGCAGTTGAGAACATAATGTACATCAGGTAGTATACATTGTGTTTCTTCATTGGCTGCACTGTCATATAATATAATGTGTTCTTTTAACACCTTACAAAAATACAAATTAAAACTTGCTTATATATTGGAACAAATAACTGAGAAAAACAATTGTCATGAGGAATAGTGTCCTCCATCAATTATAGCCAGTTCCCAGTTACATCTGGAGACATTTTAATCTTGGAAATGTAATATTGTAAGGGAGTTAAAGGTCTCCTATTATGCTATTTTTAGGCATATATTATAGGTCTCCGATATATACAAATATATAAAAACATGTCTATGAACTGAAGTGTTTTGCTCAAAATACCAAACAGATCTTACATTTTAGACATCCCTCATACCCCTCTGTTTCAGCCCTGTTAGAGAATTGCTGATTCTGGGTCTAAAGCTTTAAAAAAATTTTTTTAATTCTAACCATATACAGCTAAATGCTGCCGTGATTAAACGCCATATCATATTCAAAACCACATCAAGGATTATTTCTGAAACAGTATGGAGCTCAAATGCTTTTTCTCTCACGGGTTTACCACAAGGTGAGTTCCTTTCTTTATATCCTGATTTTTTACACATTCTCTCCAGTACAGGTTAGCTCTGACTGTTAGCGATGCTTGCTAATGTAAACAAAGACCATATTAGTTACAAAACAGTCGGGCATTGTTTCTGATAACAACGTTGCTGATAGTGCCGTGGGTCCACATTTCTGATATTTCGTCATATTGGCAGCAAATCTGGATCAGCTCCGTTGTACCCCCGTTTTTAGAGATGTGGGTACGGAGGAAAAGAGAGGGTTTTGTTTTCTGACACATATGTATGTAAAAAATACATAAAAAAGTGAATTTTGCATGATAGGGGACCTTTAACATTTATAATAAATATGTTGGTAACCTTCTACTTCTATTATTTCATCATTTTCTATTATTTCATTCATTTTAAAGCTTTTAAAGATCCTTAAGTATAAACAACAGGCCCCGCAGTGACCAAGACTGGAAAGCTAACCGTCATGGGGGCAAACATGCAGGTCAGACACAAGGTGAGCAGAATCAATCAAAAGTACAATATCTTCCTGGTTTCTAATGAAAGGATGTCATTGTCTCAGGCATAAATGGTGATTCACTGTGAAAAGTGGAAGAGAGAGAGAGAGAGAGAGAGAGAGAGAGAGAGAGAGAGAGAGAGAGAGAGAGAGAGAGAGATGAGGAGAGAGGAAACCAGAAGAGGGATTGAGATGGCTGATGGAGAAAAAAGGGGGATGAATGTGTCCTGCTGGGAGCAAACACAGAGAGGGGTGTGGAGGCGTAGAGCTGAACCTCATGTCCTAAGGCGAGGAGGAGATATCAATAAACACACTGATAGTTCACTGAGAGCCAGTCTCCTGCTCCGAACAAAAAAAATGGAGGGAGGGAGACAGTGTTAGGTGAAAAGCCTAGAGACAAACTGTAAAACAACCTCCAAACCACAGAGGAATTGTCTTTAAAGTGTTGTTTCCCTTTTTATGAACATCTCAACTTTTTCAATAGCATTAAGGTTTGCGGATTTGTAGTACAAACAAAAAAACACATTAAGAGCATATAACAGTGGAATATTGTTCCAAAATATCAATAAGTTAAAGTACTTTAAGTATTGGTGTTATTTCTAAAAGACACAATACCAAATATAAACTGGTACCACTTTGGTAAAACCTGACTGACAATACAAGAGTACCACCTCGTACTTACATGTTGTCAGTTGTTGGGGAAGATGAGTTAGCATGCTCGCGTATTCACACATCCAGCAGCATAGACTTCACTTTGGAATGCATCTCTAGATACCCAATGAAAGTCAAATACAAGTCTTGGCTGATTGAATATGTTAATTTGTTGTCTTCAATGGATTCATATCGGGGTGATCAAATATTAAGATTTTTTTTTTATAGCAATAAATCCTTGTGGAATCATCACCAAGCATAACACTGTTTACATAACACATACAAAATTAAAATATAAATGAGTGCTTTAATATTTGAATATGGGGATATTACTTCATTTCGCATCACTAGACAAGATGCAGACAAAATACAATAAGAAATTAATTCAAGTCATGTCAGTGGCAGCAGAGAGAAATCCGGTGTGCAGGTTTGTGTCAGCCCTCTGAAGAGCGGACAGAATCTTTGATGTTCTTCAACCTTTTTGTGTTGCAGACTTGCCTCACTATTACCTAACGGCTAAGCACCCACTGCAGAAATGTAACAGCTACACAAAGACAAAGAGGGCAGAGAGACAGAAAGAGAGAGGCAGACCAAGTGGTGTGTCTCTTCACCTTCGGGGCAGACAGACAGACACCTGCGCCGTTTGATCAGACTGTCCCTTCAATGCTCGCTTATCCTTTGATGATCCATCACAATACGCCTTTCTATTCCCCCTCTTTATGTCTCTCTCTTATTCTCACACACACACACACACACACACACACACACACACACACACACACACACACACACACACACACACACACACACACACACACACACACACACACACACACACACACACACACACACACACACACACACACACACACACACACACACACACACACACACACACACACACACAGTATTTCCTTCTTTCCTGCCTCTAACTTTGTTACTCTCTTTTATCCCTTTTTCTAACTTTATTTGCGTGTCTCCTTCCCTGCTCTGCTTCCTCTTTTGCCTCAACAGCTTTGAAGTGTGTCATCTAGCTGCTGCTTCCCTGGGTTTAATTCGTCTATGGTTTAATTACCACCTCTGTTTTTGTCACCTTGGTGCAGTTTCACTCTCAGGTAGTCACTGTAGGTAGATAAGGATTTGGCAAAGAGAAACACACTATTGTTAGGATGTGAAGATGCCTAACAGCAACACAGCCCCCACTATAGCAATTATCCATGGAAAAAGTGTACTGTAATTTAATTAAGGAGTTATTTTCTCTACCCTCTCATATTTTACATTCTATTCTTAATGTCCCATCTCTCTTTTTAGATGGTTATAATATGCCATCATGCTGTTACTGCTTCTCTAGAGCTCTTCTACGCCTAGCAGCTTTAATCAACACTAGAAACTACTTCTTGCGTGTGTCTTCATCGAGTGGTAGAAGAAGTGATGTGATTGTTCCTGACGGATTGGCAGGAAAAACAAAACTTTTCACTCACAATTATTCAACCATCCATCCTTTTGACTTATTAATAACTCAGGTATTTGTTATGATTTTCTATATACACAAAATAACCATTTATCTCAAATATTGTTCACAAATCTGAACAAATCTGTGATAGTGAGCACTTCTCCTTATAATCCATCCCACCTCACAGGTGTGGCATATCAAGATGCTGATTAGACAGCATGATTATTGCACAGGTGTGCCTTAGGCTGGCCACAATAAAAGGCCACTCTGAAACGTGCAGTTTTGCTTTATTGGGGGGGTCTGGGGGGGTCCGAAAACCAGTCAGTATCTGGTGTGACCACCATTTGCCTCACGCAGTGCAACACATCTCCTTCGCATAGAGTTGATCAGGTTGTTGATTGTGGCCTGTGGAATGTGGGTCCACTCCTCTTCAATGGCTGTGCGAAGTTGCTGGATATTGGCAGGAACTGGAACACGCTGTCGTATACGCCGATCCAGAGCATCCCAAACATGCTCAATGGGTGACATATCCGGTGAGTATGTTGGCCATGCAAGAACTGGGATGTTTTCAGCCTCCAGGAATTGTGTACAGATCCTTGCAACATGGGGCCGTGCATTATCATGCTGCAACATGAGGTGATGGTCGTGGAGGAATAGCACAGCAATGGGCCTCAGGATCTCGTCACGGTATCTCTGTGCATTCACAATGCCATCAATAAAATGCACCTGTGTTCGTCGTCCATAACATACGCCTGCCCATACAGTACATGTCCATACAATCCTCACCCTGCATTTACATTACTGATACCACTGACATCCACACCTCATACTTTACTGGTTTTGACTTAATTTGATTTGTTTGTCCTAAATAAACATATTTTGTTAACCGTCAACATGGTGTGTCTCCGTTTTGTAAATGCAGGGTGAGGATTGTATGGACATGTTTGTGTGTGAGAGTGTTGAAGTGCACAAAGTAAAGCAACTGAAGAAACTCATAGTATACTCAACAAAACCGGAGTGCCTGCAGGGAGAAGCAGAGCACAGACAGGAGCAGAGAGGCTTTAAAATAGCTGCAGAGCACCAGACCCAGGTGCCCTGAGTCACCTGCAATCAGTGCAATCAATGCAGCCAATGCAGCACAGACAGAACAGCCACACCCTCTCTACTGATGGACCCACAGGGGCATATTGTGGCCAGCCTAAGGCACACCTGTGCAATAATCATGCTGTCTAATCAGCATCTTGATATGCCACCCCTGTGAGGTGGGATGGATTATCTCGGCAAAGGAGAAGTGCTCACTATCACAGATTTTTTCAGATTTGTGAAAAATATTTGAGAGAAATGGTTATTTTGTGTATATAGAAAATGTTTTAGATCTTTGAGTTCATCTCATGAAAAATGGGAGCAAAAACAAAAGTGTTGCATTTATATTTTTGTTCAGTGTAAGATAGCTTGCCATCCAGGAGCACTTGGGACTCTAGGCCTCCTCCAGCAACGCTTCTGGTGGCCCTCCATGTCCTCTGACGCCAAGAAGTATGTCGCCGCCTGCTCCATCTGCGCCCGCAGTAAGGCATCCCACCGCGCCCCTGCTGGTCTTCTCCACCCTCTTCCCATTCCTCATCTGCCTTGGTCTCACATCGCCATGGACTTCGTGACGGGTCTTCCCCCATCGGAAGGAAATACAGTTATCCTGACTATTGTTGACCGCTTTTCCAAGGCCGTACACTTCATTTCCCTACCTAAATTACCTTCTGCTCTGGAGACTGCTACACTAATCACCCAGCATGTTTTTAGATTGCATGGCATTCCTCAGGACATTGTTTCTGACAGGGGTCCGCAATTTGCCTCTCGAGTCTGGAAAGCCTTTTGCCGGGCGTTGGGGGCGTCGGCCAGTCTGTCATCAGGTTACCACCCGCAGACCAACGGCCAGACTGAGCGTGCGAATCAGGACCTGGAGGCAGCCCTTCGCTGTGTCTCTTCTCACCATCCAGTCTCCTGGGCCTCCCACCTGCCTTGGGTTGAATATGCCCACAACTCCCTGGTTTGCTCCGCCACAGGGATGTCTCCATTCATGGCTTCTGTTGGGTTCCAACCGCCTCTCTTCCCCGTCCAGGAGAGGGATGTGGCAGTTCCCTCAGTACAGGGGCATCTTCGGCGGGCCCGCAGAGTCTGGCATGAAGCTCGGGCAGACCGCCATCGCACTCCAGCCCCGGACTACCAGCCCGGCCAGAAGGTCTGGCTGTCCTCCCGTGATCTGCCACTCCAGACTGACTCCTGCAAACTGGCACCCAGGTACATTGGCCCGTTTGTCATTGAACGGATTATTAACCCCGCTGTGGTTAGGCTCAAGCTGCCTTGAATGTCCACCCAGCTTTTCATGTCTCCCTTCTCAAACCAGTTTCCTCCAGTCCTCTGAGCCCTCCGGCCGAGCCCCCTCCTCCCCCCTGGATTATTGACAATTACCCTGCTTTCACCATCCAGCGGTTGTTGGATGCACGAAGGTGAGGCTGGGGGTTCCAGTACTTGGTGGATTGTGAGGGGTACGAGCTAGAGGAGCGTTCATGGATCTCCCGCTCCCTGATTTTGGACCCTGATCTCCTTAGGGACTTTTATGATAGGTACCCAGACAGGCCTGGTAGGACGCCAGGCCTGTCCGTTGAGGGGGGGGTACTGTTATGATTCTGTTTAGTTTTGTTTTTGTTGTGTGCTTTTTTGTGCTTTTTCCTGTCTCACCCCTCCCTTCTGTTTTCCTCTGCAGGTCTGGTGTGTGACAGGGAGTTGGCTGGCTCCTCCCAGTAGCAGACGAGGCACACCTGTTTCCACTCACCTCTTCACCTGTAGATATAATAGCCCGGTCCTCATGCCACTTCCCTGCCAGATAATTCCTTTGTGTTTCGACCTTCCGGTGTGTCTCGCTGCTCTCCTCGTCTTTTGGATCTATTGCTTGGATTTTTGCCTCCTGTCCCTGACGTCTCAGTGCCAGCCAACTTCCTGACTCCACTGCCGTATTTTCTGTTCTTCTGCTTGAATAAAGCTTTTTGTTTTTGCATCTCTCTCCAGTCTTTTGCTTTGGGGTCCAATATTCTATAGGCCTTAACAGTATTATTAATAATGCAGGCTCACATCATTCAAATAGGATGCATTTCATTACAAAAATCTTGCTCACCACTGGCTTTGAACTTATGATAATAAGTCCTACAGTATGTTTTCCATAATGATACTACAAGCATTACATTGATTTTGACATTGTGCTCCAAAAGAAAGGGATGACTGACACTGACACATGAATGTAAATCACGTCAGTTTTAGTTGTTTTTCTTAGCCAAGTAACTTCAAGATGGAACAGTTGAAAACTATGAAATTGTGTACATTTCTGTGGGCAACTTTGACACAGTACATTCACTGAAGCAATAATATTTATGTCAATATTTTCTAACCGAACACAGATTAGGTTGTGACACAGAAATTAGAGTGTGGAAAAAATCCTTGTTATTTGAGATTCAGGCATTACGTTGTGTAGTGTCAGGAATCGAGTTCAGTTTTACTTTAGTTAATGGGAAAGCTGCATTCTCTAAGTCTAAGTAAAGTCTGTTTGAACAAGGTTTGAATTTATTGCATCACAAAAACGCTCTCAAAACGGTAAAGATTTGTTTAGAACAAATGTAAAAAAAATCCTGAAGACAAAGGAAGTTTATTAATATATATTCCAAAATGTTGAGGAGTCACAGACAAAATGTAGGTTGAACGTATAGAGCAGTGGCATTTTAAGCCATCTCACAAGTGTCTGCTAAATTCTAATCGATACAGCTGTCTACACTGGCCACAAAATGGCTTTCACGTCTCATAGCTGCAGCCTAATCTGTCGTGTTTAGCTTCAAATGTATTTTCTTCATCATACATGTGTAATCATTGGGTACTGGACAGGTCTGAGCCCACGTCTATATTGCGGCTGCCTGTGTGAAGATGTTATCTTTATACACAGATCAGATACTGTGCATAAATAATTCATTAGTTCTTATCATGATATAAAATGGCTGATATAATAATGATGAGCTAAAGGACACACAGTGTGTAGGAGACAATTAACTGTGGGTATAAAGGGAGGAACCTATGTGTGTTGGTGAGAGGTTCCGCCAGAAGGCCCATACAGTTTTTGACCACACACACGGAGAACACACACACGGAGAACACACACACACACACACACACACACACACACACACACACACACACACACACACACACACACACACACACACACACACACACACACACACACACACACACACACACACACACACACACACACACACACACACACACACACACACACACACACACACACACACACGGGATTACAAGCAAAGCAAAGGTATTGTGTAAACGGTAATATCGTGTGGTGAATATGGAAAGAAGCAAGTAAATGGAAACCAGTAAAATGGAAATAAATGGACTGTTTCAAACTGGAAACTTTGTTTCTGACCTTTATTCGGCAGCAAACTTGTGTGCGTCAATTACACCCACCACGCGGATCCTCAGAGGCTTAAAGCGTTGGCTTAGCCTCTACACAGTGTATTAACAAAGCCTCACACTCAAAACACAAGTTCAACAATATAAAATACACAAACATTGAAAAATTGCTGTAAAAAAATACTGAGAAATATATTTCACACAAACACTGTGTGAACGCCAACAATGTAAAAAATCAATGGGAATAATCAAACGTGTGTTTCCGTGGCAGCCGCCTGTGATGACCCTCTCTTATTTCCATTGTCCACAGCCACTTTTTTCTCTCAGCTATCCATTCTCCCTTTATATTTTTTCAACTACTTTTGTTCCTTTACCCTATTTGAGTTCTGCAGAGGAAACAATGTACCACAACACATTACCCTGGTGCCATGATGAATGGGGAGAATGTGTGGCTGTTGACTGCGGCCTGGAGATAAAGAATAAGCAAATGAAACCGCCTGCCTGCCTCCCAGCACCCTAGAGTCCACTGCCACCATTCCTCATGCTAATTTGATTGAGAACGCTCGATAAGCACATACTCCTGGACTCACACACCTTTGTTGAGGTGTTGAGGAGATGGAGGGGTGCATAGAGAAGAATAGAGGGCGGCATCATGGCATGGGGCAATAACAATGTATCTCCAGGACGCCTGTCTCAGCGTATAATGTTAAAGTTCGGTCCACTGTGGGTAGTTTACATCAAAGTGAAATGTGATACCGCAGGAGAGGGCAAGACAGAACGACAGGAAGGGAAAAGGAAAGGAATATATGGGTAAAAAGGTGAGGGGGGAGAGGGTTAGAAGTGAAGATGAGGGGACATTAATTCAGAGAGGAATTAGTGATGGAAGGCCAGTGGACGGCAAAGGAAATAAAGAATGACGACATTACATTACATTGCATTTAGCTGACGCTTTTATCCAAAGCGACTTACAATAAGTACATTCGACCAGGAAGACACAACCTTGAGGAAAACAGAATCATATAAGAACATCAGGTTTCAAAGAGCCAATCGTTTCAAGTGCTGCTCAACTGGCTATAGATAAGCCAGTCCTTTATTAGTATATAATAAATTATTAAATATATTAGTATACGACAGAAAAAAGAACAAGAGAGGAAACTACTTGACAATCCTGGTCCATGTTCCCATAGTGCAATTAATGTGGAGCCAGAAGGACGGCCTACTCCTTTCTGCAGTAAAACAAAACCAGGATTGATGAGAGTGTCTGTAATGCATAAGTGACTGCCTGTGTATGGGCTCGCTAGGAGCAATGTGTCCAGATAGAGGATAGGAAGAAAGATAGTTGTGCTGGGGAAGAAGGAATGTGGCATTATGGCGAGAGAAAGACACAAACAGAGGCAGCGATTGAGATAAAGATATGAGAGAATAGTTGGACTCCAAGAAGAAGATAAGGTATGTGTGAGTTTGTGAAAAACACAGTGAGAGCTGCAGCAGCAGACAATTGCAAAGGGAGATAAATTGGGGCCGAGCTGCTCTTTTGATGGCCATTTTTTCAGAGTCTCCTTGGTAGCGATTGTATGGGATTCATTCATTAAACCGCATGCAATGAAAAACAAAGAGAGAAATATCACCAGTCAGCAGCCAGGGCACAGCGCTGCCTTTTTTTCCTCTCAGGCCATATTTCACCCAGTTTGACCTTCTCAAGTCAACACAGCAAGTGTTAATCATGGAGAAATACAATCAAAATGAATTTCCTCTTTTGTCGGGCTGCTCGCTGCAGCACCATTAAACCTTCACTGGGTAGCGGACGATGTTGCTAGGCAAAGCTCTGAACTGTAAATTACTGTAAGTCGGTACTGCTTGATTACAGAGGAACAATGTCGGTGAGGTTTATCTCCACCATCTCCCCCTTTTATGATTTGAATAAAACATGAATTAAGTTTCTATTTTTGCATAATATATTCTGTAGATTCTTGTATGTTATGTATAACTAAATCTTCCTGAACCCCTCCCAAGGATCATTAAATCTTCATGAACAGTAAATCTACATAATGGCTCAGCAGTTGGGTTACACTGTACACTATGTGCACATTATAGGGTTGCTAAAAGCAGCAAGTATAGGCAGAACAGAGGTGCCTTTACCATGCATTCAAGCTGTATCCAGCGCCTCAAGGTCAGCTGTATATACCCATTATTTACAGAACAGCTCACACGTAACAATGAAAAAACACTAATTTATGACTGTGTCACTAGAACAAAAACACACACAGTAAAGGAAAAACAGAGGGAGAAAAATAGCTGAGTATCAGTTTTTCATGGTTGTCAGCTCTGGGATTAATGGAAGCCATTTCGCCATAATGAGCTGTTAAGCGTTAGCTGCCAAAAAAGCCTCTTCGTTTGCCTTTGAGTCTCAGACTATCTCTCCCCTTCCTGTGTCTGTAAGCTCTGCTGTACCTGCGCGACGGCTGTCAGATTCCAGCTCTTGTTAGACAACACAATCAGCACCAGAAACAATTATCTGGGGATGAAGTTAATAATGATATCATACTGTTTGTGAATAAAAGTGTACCTGTGTTGTCACTACTATGCTCCCAGCGACTGGTTTAATGGAAGCCATTATGTGCTGTGTGTCATATTTGTCTCAAACATTAGAAGCAATAACAAGTTTGAACAAACAAGTGGAGTGTTTTTCATGGCCATTGTCACGCCCTGGCTCAAGGACGGACAAAGGAAGGAGACCACACATGATTCATCCAATTGAAGTGCATTTATTTAAAGAAACTAAATTAACTATGAAGTCAGTTAATCAGTTATGTGTGTAGTGTGTGGGTGTGTGAACATGCATCAGTATATAAAGAAAGAACAAACAAACAAACCAAGGTCCAGTAGAGCCACGCTACCCAAGAGGAGAGAGAGACTGACTGCTCAGGCACCCATACTTGGAGCTGAGCAGTCAACCCAAATCAGGTGTCAGCAATCTCTCCTGATTTGGGGAGTGGCTAACCAGGGACCTGAGTCTCAGGCCTAGGGGCCGTCACACCTCTCCCCTTAAGAATGAGGTAGCACCTCAGATCCTGAAACAAAACAAGAATATTAGACACAACATTTTCTTCCAATTCATAAATCTGAGTAACACGTCTCAGAGCACATAAAAACTGCATTATAAGCCTATCAAAAGTGATACTAGGCAAAGAAGGAACTATGACAAAAAGTACCTGAGGTGACTACCGACATTTGCACAAAACCTGCAATCATTATAGCCTAACCCCAGGAAAAGCAACTTCTGCTGCTTAGTGGACGAAACAGGGAATGCCTGTATGGCCAACACTTCAAGAAGACTGGGACGAAGCTCCCCTTGCCTGCCCCATCTTACCCAAAGAGGTTACTGTAGCTCTCTTTCACATACTTCAGTGTGTTACAAATGTTGCACTCTGACCTTCTAGCCCAATTGACATTGCCACATGTTTTGCACTTACAATCATATACACTGAAGAGACCCCTGCTCATCCCAGCCAGAGTTTTCCAACTATCTGTTCTTCCAGCTTTCATCATCTGTGCCCTCATGGGTTTCTTCCTGCCACAACTGCTTCTTCTAGCAAAGTTCATCATTCCACACTTATCAGTACAAAACCAGTCCTCGCCTCTAACATGAAAACTCTTTCCTTCAATGTTTATTTTGTTACCCCTGAATGGCTTTGCATGATCTGGCCAAACACGACCACCTGCCAGGTCATTTCCCAAAATGATGTCCACTCCAGTCACGGGCAACTCTGGACGAACACCAACCTCCACTTCTCTCTGGACCAAATCACAGGACAGAAACAGTTTATGCTCAGGCACAGAAATGGATTGCAGACCAATCCCTCGAACTGGAACACAGCGCCCCGTGTCTGAATCTGGAGAAAAAGGCAAGATGGCCTCCCTCACCAAAGTATTCAAAGCGCCTGAGTCCCTCAAAATCCTGACTTGAACTTTCTTGTCACTCCCAACTAGGGTTACAAAACCGTCAGACATAAACGAAGCATAACCCGACTCAACCTCTGAGCTATCAATTGCCTTACCCTGCATTTGCAATGGAGCCAAGACTTCTGTTTCACCAACTCTGGGATTATGAACAGTTGTAGCCAAACCAACTGACTTCACACAAAAATTGTTGCTTTTCCCCTCTAGCAAAGGACATTCTTTTTTCCAATGACCCTGTTGATGGCAATAATTACACACATTTGCATTGCTTGTGCCATTAGGATGCTGTGCAAACTTTGGGGACAAAGATCCTGCTCTCTGAGATTCATTCCTTTCATAACGCTCACCAAAGATGCGCCTGTGCGTCAACACATACTCATCAGCCAGTACTGCTGCCTCCCTAGGACATGTGACTTTATGTTCATTAATATAGGTTGCAATGTTCTCAGGGACCGACTGTTTCAACTGCTCCAGAATGATTAAATCACATAACTGATCCAATGTTTTTACCCCAGAAGCAGAGTACCAGCGCTTGAAATGCAAGATCAAATCCCGTGTAAATTCCACATGTGTTTTGTTACCACTCTTTCGCCAGTCTCTAAAACGTTGGCGGTACGCTTCAGGTACCAACTCATAAGCCTTCAAAACAGACGATTTCACCGTATCATAATCTTTACAGGCGTCAGAAGATAA
>NC_047519.1:19797034-19903552 GCF_902827115.2 Pseudochaenichthys georgianus
ACACACACACACACACACACACACACACACACACACACACACACACACACACACACACACACACACACACACACACACACACACACACACACACACACACACACACACACACACACACACACACACACACACACACACACACACACACACACACACACACACACACACACACACACACACACACACACACACACACACACCATATGCGAGGACGAAAGGGTTAACGTGTTACAGAGAGGAAGAGAAGATGAGAAGCAGCCATACTGGAGGCAGTGGGATGAGTAGGGAGAAATAATAGGGAGGAGAGTCAGGGAGAAAATGGAGCAAATTAGTGTAGAAGAAGGTTGAAGGCATACATAGCACTTCCTGTATGGAGAATAAGTGCTGCCTTCTGTATAGGACAAACCTTCAATTTATACTCCTATTATACATTTAAATTGAATTTCTATTGGATACATTACATGCCTGAGATCATACATCATCAAATAATAGCACGTACTGCATAATCATGGAAGAAGAGACCTGGCAGAGGCCTCCGGCTCCATTCGTAATGATTTAGGACACACCCAACAGTCCAACGCTTTGATGGGGATGAGATGATGACGCCCCATAAATAAAACCCCTCCTCGTTAACAGGAAGAAATACAACTGGAGATTACGCAGGAAGCAGAATCAGACCAGTCTGGTGTCTGCCATCACTGTAGCTTTCTGATCCAAGCTGTACTGTAGATGTGTACCATGCCATGTCTCTGATTCGAGTCTGGTAAAAAACATGTTTGTCATGTGTCTTTTTGTAAAAATTTAATAAAAAAGAGCACATCAGTTTTCAGTAATGCAGTGCCTTTAAAAGAGATTTTAAACATTTAAAAACCTATTTAACATTTTAGTGTTCATTCATTCATTTAATGAATTTCAAAATTCTGTTTATCACTATTGGTTTGGTTTTGCTACAATCTTGTTTTCAACCAGTTTTGTAGTGGGAGATAATGTCCTTCATTTCTCTCTTGGTTTCTAGCTTCATTAATAAAACAAGAATAAAGTAATACTGACTTGCTTTCATTTACATTTTACTAACTGCATTGGTAATATGTTACATTTTCTCACAAAGAACAGTACAAATTAATGTTCTACTTTTGAGAAAACATACTGTATAACTCCCGACACCATGACGAGTATCAAAATATTCTTCTTACTTCTTATTCTTGGTTTCTCTAATGTGTCAGTTAAAACAAAACAAACAAACCTCATTCAAAATGAGCATGTGATATGGATGTGTCCATGTGGGATGCATTTATGATGCTGTTAGGCATAAAGGTAAAATCAGCGAGAAGATTAGAATTACAGATTCACAGTGCAGTCAGGCTATTTGATGGATATACGATAGCAGCTTCAGCTGTGAGCACTGAGCAGTGATAGTCATCGTTCCACACCTGTACCATTAATGACAGCAACTTAGTCTAAGCCATGAAGGAGTTAATCATGTGTATCGGTTACAATTAGCGGTGCAACGGATCACAAAACTCACAGCTTGGGACTTATGAAATGTTTGAATCCTGGCTTGGATCATTTTTGGGACCACTAATAAACAACAACCTGGTATACAATCATTAACTTCCTGGATTTAAATCTCCTGATTGCATATTGGTATTGAATATCGTTTGATAAAGATGGGCAGAAGAATTGTATTAATTATTAATTAATTATTATTATTATTATATGTAATAATACACCGTTCACATGCCCAAATATTTTGTTAACGATGGATCAAATTACTATGTGTGATGTTAAAAGACTCATTTGTAGTGACACACAGTACGTGCAGAAAATTGCCTAAATCAGTTCCACAGTTGCGGGGAGTGACTCTATGGAGCATTTCAGTGTCTTTCAGCTCGTTTTGATAGGGAAACATAGTGCAGCATAAGAGACTAACACGACTAAATAAATGCTTGTGTTGTTCTGATTATGCTGGTTGTGTAAATAGTCAATTTTGTAATGTCATTCTTCTTCTTTCGTGTAACGTCAGAGGTCCAACTCGGTGTCCCTCTGACGTTACACGAAAGAAGAAGAATGACATTACAAAATGTCATTAATGTCAGTGCTCAATCAAATACAACAGCTTTTACAAAATACATCATATAAGTTTCACTACTTCATAACTTAAACATTACTTTTTTGCTTCAATTGATTTGTTATGTTGGTTTCAGGGTCAAGAAATATTGTATGTGTTTTGTGTATAAATTGAACATTCTCAAGACAATTCCTCACTTAGTTTCAGGCCCAGCCGATACAGTAACACACGAATGACGTGACTCATTCTACTACAGCAGTAGATTAAGCATTAGAGACTGCATTGCCTAGGAGAGTAGGAGGACAAAATCATTACATTATGTCCATAATTACTATGAGCATCAACTCTGACTTTTACAGTCCCAGTGCTGAAGAGTTGAACGCAGTTAGCAAGAACAGAGTAATTAAGTATATTGACTGCTGCAAATAAGTTCTGCAGTCTTACGCTGAGTTAGAGCTGGGTTAGAGCTGGCTGGTGGCTCATTCTCAGATCATAAACTCTGCCCACTCACTCTCTCCTAGGAGCCTTCCTCCTTATACAGATTTGCAGATACTGCTTCTTATTTGACAACTCATTAAAGGGGCCATAAACCCTGCAGTCCATGAGCCTATAGCCCCCTGATGTAGAACAATTCGTTTACAGAGATTTTTGATTCAATTTGGCTTTACCCACAATCCCATCAAGACGATTCATAGGTAGCTTTCCTATCTGAATAACAATGTGCGAGGTACAGATGTGCCATAATTGCTTTGCGACATACAACTCCCTAATTTTCTTTTCCTCAGGCTGGTGCATCAAAACCCACTGAGGAGGGAAACAACGCCACTGTTTTTAATTGGCATCAAATATTGTGCAGTGCAATGTCTATAGTTATATAAAATAACGGAGTTTGTTGGGTACGTCTGAGCACCGAGTATGTGTAAAGTAGACGGCAATGGACAAAACCTATGGAGAACAACAACATATTGAATGAGAAGTATAACAAAAAAAACTGGTTTACCTGCTGCGGGAGGAACATAAAGAGAAGTGTATTCACAGAGGGAGGGAGACAGGAAGTGTAGGTAGGAAGTTAATGGTCTGTGGCGGTGTTGTTACTTCTTGTGAGCGTGAGATGAAACTCAGTAGGTTTCTCATTGTTGTGGATTTGATGAGTCAGTACAATCCTATGGAGACTGTGAAGGCAGTGTGGGTGTAGTTGTTATTATAAACAAATCTATTATCCACATCCTAAACACAGAGAAGGGCAATCCAGGCTCTGCCGTCTGACTATATACGAAACAAAGAATTCACCAGTAAACTGAAGAAAAACAGAAAGGCTGCAGCACCTCGCAGATTGAAGGATAACCTTGAAGACAAGAGGCATGAAATGACTGGATTCATAACAAAAGACACACGAGATGTTACCAACAGCTAATGGCATTTATCTGAAACACCTACTGTATGGGAGCATGGATGCCATTTAAGGCAGATAAGAAGTGTCAAGAAGTGTCATTAAATGAATCAGAAATACTATTTGCATTACCACCAGTGCCATTACAAAAATAACTATAATTATTTCACTTTCAAGCAAACATTACAACTTGTTTGACTCCCTGATTACGTTTTTTTTTCTCAACTGTGGCATTTACCCACACCAGAACTAAAGCGATACCCGGGGAGTCGCAAAATGTCAATTGTCTGCCCATTAGAGGCCTTGGCATTCACTTTGAGGAAATATTGAGACCTGCTGAAAGAATCTCAGTGTGCCTGCTCTCTAGATTTGCACTTAATAATAAAACCTTATTTGTTTTTCTTCCGTCTGTCTCTTCCAATTGGTATAAATTATTTGTAGATGTACAGTACATGAGAGGTGGGAGTGATTAGCAGAAAAAGAGATGCACATTGCTTTTAGTGACGGCTAACTGTCAATTAGATCCACTAAGTGTGCCGATGAATGGGTGCAACAGAAGGGTTTGAAAGGAGCGAAGTGGAGTGGAAGGAAAAGGACAACAAAGAGAGAGCAGAGAAGGGGACAGGAGGGGAGGGAGGGAGGAGGGGATATCTCCATTAACAGAAAGCAGCAGGCGGTGAGGATGAGGAGAAATGGATGGCGGTGTGACTGACTCGATTGAATAGGAAACAGTTCCACTTGGCAGACTTCAGCCTCATGCGGTGACTGGCCGACCGACGTAAACAGCCTACCATTTGCACTTATTTCAACTTACTTAAAATACAACAATCTGCCAAATGTCCAAAAAACTTTAAATGGAAATTCCACACCATGACTGGCTGGTGTGAGCGACTCATCCATCTGCCTCCGTCTGGTTTTGCATCATATATTCAGTGACACAAGTTTACACTTTCAATGCAAAGCAGACTTAAAAGAGTGTGTTAGCTGAGAGACATGCTGACAGTTTGAACAGATTTAAATGGTGTTATAGTCATAATCCCTAACAAGGAAGACGTGTGTGACAAGAGTACAAATTGGATATGCTAGTTCATCACATGATAAATGAAGTGCTGAGGAAAATGCCACTTGAATCTATGTAATGCTTTCTACATCCTATTTACATTATCAGACTTTTATAGTGCATGCATGCACTACTGCATCTTTTGATATACATTTTTGTTTCAATTAAGCCGTTTCATGCTTTTATGCACAGAAATGATTTGCAGCAGATGTTTTGTCTGATGGTGTGAATAGAAGCCCTGTATATCTCCGATGACACCGACTGTGTGATGAAACCAACAGGGAGCAATCTGGAGTCTCCTCTCCAAATGTTACTGTCAGAAGTTATGGTTTCATTCAAATTATTTGAAAACATAAGTAGAGTCATAAAATACTGTTTTGCAAATAAACCTCAACCATATCAAGTAATTGGTCTCCGTTGGGTCATGTGTAATGTGAGCTTGTTTTGCCACAGCATTGCTTCTCCTGGTTATTGATGGGTTTCAATAACTGATGTAATTTTGCATTTGGCTCCCAGTTGGCAAAATATGCAGATCTTTTCTCAAAAGCTTCCATCACTCCATTTTCTTTAGCAAAACAAATTGTGGAAGTATTAAATGTAAGAGCAGCGCCCTAGGATTTTTGTTGATGAAGAAAACATAGACCAAATTCTTGAATTTAACAACAATTTACTACTTTATTCCGAAGCTCTCTTTGTTGAGGTTTCACCAAAGCCAGGTTTATCCGCACACAAACACATTCAAATGCATGTTTGCTGAGGGCTATTGAGTTCATTGTTCAAAGATGGAATCCAAGACCATTGCATAGGCATCCTTAAATAAGATGAATTTATTATAGGATTCCTAATCATCCTGGGGTCTAAAGACTCATCACAGATTTCTAGTCTGACAAGGTTACAAATCTGGAGTTATCCGGGAGCTTTAGCCAATGAGAGCGCCACACAGAGGTTGATGGGAAACCTGGAGGAGGGGTCCCTTTTTAGTGATCGAAATAAATCTAAATATCAGAGCAACTAACCGCTAAATGTGTGACACTACATTATACAAAGGCATAGCATATTTAGTTTTATAAGTTTGCAAAAAAGAAACAAAATGCAATGTTGTGATATTCATATTGAATTGTTGAATTCATAAGAAATGTATCGGAAAAAACCCACAGTATTTGAGGGAAAGAAAAGCAGAATCTGGCAAAAATCTAAATTGATTTCACTTGGGCCTTTCTTTACTTCTCATCTGATTTCAGGTTATGACTTTAGCTGCTTCAAAGCTAGGTCTATTTCAATCTGAGTCATTATTTGAAACATTTCAGTTCTGCTAAGCGGATTTGAGGCCGGTAAAATGCTATCATACTAACTTTCTGTCATCTGGCTGTTTCTAGTTTGTCACGTTAGCTCACAAGTCTTCTCTGCTCTGCCAGGTCGGTTAGTTTGACATTCAAGACACCATTCTACTGAGAGACACATTACTCGATCCACTGCAGTCAGGAAAGTTTCCCTAGCAGACATCCGTTAGCTGGCTTCACTTCTTATCCTCGCTGTTGCGATTTACATCTTAGCTGTATCAGTTGAGAACGACTGTCTGACTTTTCTTACCGTGGCGTCTGTCTCATATCTTCTGTCCGTCACTGTCTGCCACGGTAAATCTGTCATCTTAACCCACTGACCCGTGTCTTTTTTTCTCTTTCTCTCTCTCTACCTGTCAGGGCCAACAGGTAACAGCTGTTAACTGTCAGTGTGACAATTTATCTGGAATTTTTCCTGGGTTATCGGAATAGATATATGTTGAAGTTCCTTTTAAAGAGCAAGACGGATTTTTTTTAGAGTGACAGTCTAGTGTCAGCTAGGGGACACTATAAGGTGAGCATATTTAACACCTACTGTATAATACCGATGATAATTACCATAAGATGGAGGTGGTAATGTGGGCTGACAGATGGTTGCTGTTTATTTGTATATAACAATAATACTATACTGTATTCCTCCACTGAATTAATACTCTGATTATTGAAACCAGTCAATTATCAGGATGAAGACCCAACTCACAAAAAAAGATTAAAAGAGATAAAAGATTAGTTTTGCTTTTATTTTAAAGGTCCCACGACATGGCCATTTCTACTGATCATAATTCCATTGTTGAGGTATACTAAAATAGATTTATATTGTGCAATTTTCCAAACTCACATTGGTTTCTCATACAGCATCTCTGTATAGTATGTGTATTCATTTTCTGTCCTAAACGGCTTGTTGCGGGAAGGGGGGGGGGGGGTGCTGAGGGGGCAGCAGCACCACCATCTGCGAGGCTCCACTAGCACCCGCACCCCCCCAAATGCGGCGCACCTGAAAGCGCGCCACAGATTCGCCGCTGCGAGGCTCCACTAGCACCCCCCCCAGCGCGTCACAGTTTCGCCGCTGAGAGTGTGTGTGTGTGTGTGTGTGTGTGTGTGTGTGTGTGTGTGTGTGTGTGTGTGTGTGTGTGTGTGTGTGTGTGTGTGTGTGTGTGTGTGTGTGTGTGTGTGTGTGTGTGTGTGTGAGGAGCTCCACGGATTGGGTCCATTTGGGTATGGGCACGTCACCATACCCAGGAAGAAAACAATGGAAAAAGAGAAATCTCCAACGAGGCGTTCTGGGGCAGCATAGAGTCTAGACAGGTCTTTTCTGTGCTAGAGTTTTACTCGCTACAGGGTGTACTTTGAGGGTTTGTGACTTTGCAGACCGTTTACAATAAAAACCTTCATAACACACAAGGGGATGGGTAATAACCAGAAAAGCATGACATGGGAGTGATGGGACCTTTAACTAAAACCTTTTTTGATAAAGGTACCAACAGCTTTAACTTTGCCATTGACTTGCTTCCCATCCGGCCCTCTTTCAGTTTCCTCTCGAAATTGTCTACAATCTACAATATCCCAGAGGCATAGTGGATTAAAAAGAGCAGGACATCTGTTATATCTGTCCAAGCTGCAAGACGTTTGATTCAATAACAGCACCAAATCTGTTTCAATAGCACAGTGACTAAATCTGACGGTCTAAAAATGGCTTGTCTGTTCCCTTTTTGAAGAAACTGTCACAAAAATAAATCCTGAAGCTGCCACTTCTCCCCCTTTGTGAAAACAGGATACTGATATCACTCTTAGGATCTGCCGTGTAATGGAACAAAATATACTTTTAATTAATAAAGAAATAACTGCTGTACTCATGATACATTTAATCTCCTGTGTAAATATAACGTAAAGATGCTGACTGCACTTAACCAACAAATTCACCATCATAAACACAATCAAATGTGCCGTCCCAGGTCATGTGGGGGCTGTTATTGCATTATTAGAACAACTTGTGTCCACAAAGTGCCCATGAAGATTAAACAAATTTCCTTTTCTACTTAATAATTTAATAAGCGGTGGAATAAGATAAATTACTTCACTTACTTTGTGCCTAAGTAGTGGCATCATAATGTATCGTCACTACCAAAAGTACTCATTATGCAGAATAGCCGTTATAATTATTGATGCATTAATGTGTTTATCAATTTAGGGTTGCAGCTGGTAAATCTTATTTGAATTGCTTTATAGGTAGCCCCCATAAACATCATCCTAATACTCATTAAGGCCACATGTTCTATTATTAATCTTAATCTGCAGTAACTCTAAAAAAGTAAATTAAATGGCACAGAAAAAAGAATATTGGCTCCCAAAATATAGTGAAGTGGAAGTATAAAGGAGCATAGTCAAAGTACAAGAAGCCTTCCTAAAAGCATACTTGCAGTACAGTATGTACTCAGTTACATTCCACCACTGATAACACAATATAATATGTACTTAATTAGCACATATCAAGAGCCGACTTCACAAGAAAAGACAAAATATCAAATGTAAAAAATGCACACATCAACCTGTATAGCATAGAATAAAAACCAAACAAAGGCAAGACAGGGCAAATGGTGTTGTGCTCACTTCACAATGTTCTTCAGTCCATCCTAAGAAACAGTCGCTAAGAAATTGCTTTTCTTTGACACTTCTAATTATCAGCCATTTTCTGCCTTCTATATATCCACACTCATTTGAAGTGTACAATTCTGCAATTAAATGAATTCAAAAATCAAATGCAGTCTTAAAGAACTTGAAATATAAAGGTATAACATATGGATGGAGAATATTGCAAATCCATGTATGGTGCTGTGGATAAAGAGTGAGAAATGACTCCAGGGAGGTTAAAGTTGATGGCAGAGGCATTTTTAAAGCGGGAGAAAAGCTTTAGTCATGGCTGAAGGGGCCCATAAGCCCCTCTAGAAAAAGATGAGCACGAGAAACAGTTACTTTCCACAGCCAACTCATTTGCTGCACACAAACATGTATGCAAACACACCAACACACAGAAACCCAACAACACTGACAGAATTAGTAAGCAGTGCACCACTGGGAACGAGGCTTTAGAGCTTTTAAGTACCGTTTCAGTACTCGGTCTCAATAGTCTTCTGGTCACCATGATGTTCACAGTGGTGAGTGTCCTATTTGAGAGCCAGAGAGCACATTTGAAATATATAAATAAATAACTAAAACTAGGGGTTGAATCCCAATGCTAACTCCTGAGGGATGAAGTTGAAGCTGAAAGCGATACAGTCTAAAAGTGCAGCCTGCTCTACAATAAAATTGAAGATGCACCAAAACAGCATTTTCCATATGTTTCTGAGCTTGCATATTTTGTCCCAGATTGCCTTGTTTTTTGACGTTTCAAAAAAAAAGTATTTTTTTATTAAATCAGCTTAAGGAAAAGGGTGAGGCTGTGAAACCCAAACCATATTCAGGGGGGAAATGTGTTTCCCTTAAAAACGTAATTGGGAACGCAGTTTAGTTGTAAGGGTTGCAAATGAGCTGAAGATAGGGAGTTTTTATGTGCTTCTACAAGTGTGGAATTCACTACATTACGGCAAACTGTTTCATGAGGGGAAAAGTGCTAACACTAATCATGCAAATGTGTTTCTTAATTAGCCTACAAACCGAAGCCCTGCCATAACAATAACCTTTCAAGAATAACCATTACATTTTCCCTCATCTGTGTAAAAAGAGAAATGAACAAACACATAAATGATTTAAACAAACCATTTCCTTTAGCACAATCAGTGTGGTGTTAAAGGTCAGTACGCCTTAAAGTGTCTTTTATTCATGTCTTTAATTACCTGATAAAACTGCTCTCAGTCCTAATTGGTTTCTCACCATAATGACTACTGTGATTAAACCATAGACTGATATATAAAGGATTAAACACAACACGTAATGTTAGAACAATGTTCAAAGTGAATGGGTATTACTGTTGTTAAGAGCAAGCTCACAAGAAATCCCAGCATGTTTTGGACTTATAGACAAATCATCTGACCATCTGCCTCCACAAATGTTCCTGCATATTCAATTCAATCTTTATTTCAGACTCAAGGTCCATATCACATACAAAATAACTACAATAACGCACAGTTGGTCTTTTTGATAACCCAGAGAAATACAATATCATGTAAAAAAGATCATAAAGATGAATCCAAATGTAATACCTAGAACCATAGCTCACGTACCTATATAGATAAGTGTTTGTATGTATGTGCAAGATACACATTTGAAAATAACACACGCTCGCCGAGTGTGGCGTTTCTATACAAAACGCAAACAGGCACTTGGTGCATGTGTGTACAGATGGTGGATGGTCATACCTTGTTGCTACGGTGTGTGTGTGTGTGTGTGTGTGTGTGTGTGTGTGTGTGTGTGTGTGTGTGTGTGTGTGTGTGTGTGTGTGTGTGTGTGTGTGTGTGTGTGTGTGTGTGTGTGTGTGTGTGTGTGTGTGTGTGTGTGTGTGTGTGTGTGTGTGTGTGTGTGTGTGTGTGTGTGTCTTCAGTAGAGCTAAACACATCAATCATAACATTATTTATTAGTCCAATGATCAGTAACCAAAAGAGATCGTGTTATGTTTCAACATTGTAAATGTTTTATCTTCAGTCCAATTCCACTTGTTTCTCAAATGACCCATTTCACTGTAGTCTGAAGATAAACATAAACAGTGTTGACACTAACTCTGTGTGGAACCATTAGGGCTGGAATGAGGCTCTTACTATTGGAAAACTATTTTCTTAATCTGTTAATAAATATTTTAAAGTGTCCATCAGTCTGCTTGTGTGTGTGTCTGTCTGTCTTTTATAGGGGTTCATGCCTCCAGAATCACAAACACACTTTCCCCCGTGTGTGTGCACACACACACACACACACACACACACACACACACACACACACACACACACACACACACACACACACACACACACACACACACACACACACACACACACACACACACACACACACACACACACACACACACACACACACACACACACACACACACACACACACACACACACACACACACACACACACACACAGCCTGAGGCCATATCCACACCACCATGGTAGAGAGGACGAGGGGTAATGGTCTATTGACTGATAGTGTTCACACAGTCCGTGTAACTCTTGGTGGTTAGCCAGTCATTTCAGCAACAACCTTGGGCAACCTGCTACCACTCGCTGTGTGTGTGTTCGCAAATGTGCATGCGTGTTTCAGGATTTGTGTGTTTGTGTTTTTGCTGTGGACAGAAGGAATTCCCAGAAGCCTGTGAGAGTGACTGGGAGGATGTCTGACAGGTGAAGATAAACTGGACCAACAGCAAACAGCGTGGAAGCAGTGGGCTTTATAAGAGCAACATGCCAAAAAAAACACATTGTCTACTCTGAATAAAAGTTGACTATATGTGGGATTTAGGGGGATGTGGTGCGTATGTGATGGGGTTGGCAAAGCACAGGGTCTGTAGAGGGGTGTGTCGGTAATAAAGGTGTTCGTGCATGTGTGTCTTTTAGTCTTAATGTGTAGGTTGGAGCTGAAGGAGTAAATGCATGGAGGCAATGACAGAAATAGGCAGAAAAATGAAAGTGAATTTAGCTGCAATAAGACAGAAAGATGGGGGAAATATATCAGGGATTAGTTACAGCCCAAGAGGTAGAGCAGTAGATAAATCACTATCATCCCCCGGCGGAAGGATGGGGAGGTTGTGTGAGGTATTCCTCATGTTTTTAGATTTGATCCAGAATAAATGGTTCAATTAAATGTCCAATATAAAAACGGGCAAGGGAAACATTGCTGTCAGAGGCATAACACATAACAGTACACTGACACCACTGCCAACAAAACCTGGAACTGCAACTAATCCGGTTGTCAGTTATTGTCAAGCGGCTGCACGGAAGAAGAAGGAAAAGCGGTATCTTAAGCTGAAAGTGTCATGATGGTAAGAGACTTTCATCTTTTCCACTATCCTAAGTAGACCCACTGATACATATAATCCATACTACCACATGCTGCTCCTCTTCCTCTCATTGCTTTACCCTTAAGTACCGACACAGATAAGAGGAGACACCAGCAGGAGGAGGGCCTTTCCTGCAACAGAGGTTGGAGAACAGAAGAGAATCCGCACTGACTGATGAATGCTGCCAACATTTTCTCAGTTTCCATGCCCTCTCTCTCAGCAGGCTTGACCCTTAATGTCCGGCTAATCTTCTCAACTGAAGGTCAATTAGCCCCTGAGGTGACCGAAGCAAATACAGTGAATGTGATAGTTCATACTGGTATTCCCTCTAACCTATTATAGATAAATGCCAGGCCTTTTTATATTGAGGAAAGGGTAACTAGGGCAGTTGTTATTTAACTTGTATTAGTCCAAGTTAGGCAAGTTAAAGTGTCCCTAGTGCAGAACCCTGTGGTATCTCTCAAATAATGGCAAGCAAGTTTGTTAAAGAGTGTTAATGTTCATTCTAACCTTGGGAACAATAGATCTAAACAATTCAAATAAACTTAAGGTCCACCTTTTTATTTTCACAGCTCTTACAACTGTAACTCACACTCTTCCTCCTCTCACACCTCCGTCTGTAGAGGAAGACAAAGAGCTGTGGTGAAAACCCTCCAGGGAAAGACAGATCTGGAGTTAGGATTTGTTTTGTTTGTCAAAACATCTTATGGATTTGAACGTAACATCATTGAGAAACCCCTAATAGCTCATATTGATCCATTTGAATTTAAATTCTCTATGCTGGCCTGGTGTTTGTGTGTGTGTGAGGGACAGATAGTTAGAGACACAAAGGGGAGGCAGGGAGGCAGAGCTGGGGATGCACCAGCTAAGATCTATGGTCTGTCAGTAACACTAGTCAGGCTTTCCCCGGCAGCATTCATCTCTGGAGCAGCGCCAAGAACTGGCCACTGACCAGCTGCCGGACAGCCAACTGACCCGCGGGCGACCATAGCTGCGGCAGTGCTTCAACCGCCTGGTGAAAACACTGGAGAGGGCAGACTCTTTTTTAAAGTATGACATGTCCTATTGAGTTGCCACAGCTTCAAATGTGTGCTGTTATCTTAGCTATGCTTTTCGAAAACTGCATGTTGGCTCGAAAAGGCTTTTTGTCTTCTAGTTGTCACCAAGCTGTCTGGCGGAATAATTGTTCTAAAAAGATAAAAAGGAAATATGAGCAGAAAGGGAAATCTGAGACTGTACGGTATGTTCCTAACACCATGAATGGAGCATGAGACAATATTGTGAAACATGTACACTGACTGGATTCGAGGATAAACATTGAGTACAATGTAGTCAACAGTCTCTCAGCGCTGCCAAGAGAATAGCATCTGAATCCTTTTGATTCTCAGTGCTCTACCGTTATGTCATTTCCAAACCCCTGCCTCTCCCTGCCAGCCTGATGTGCACATTCAATCCTCTCCAGTTAGCGTCTGACTTTGTCAAAGTTGTACGCATTAGATTTGAAAGAATGTCATTGGAATAAAAAGGCATGTGGGAGGAGGAGCGGGGGCCAAAGTAATCAAGGGAGCTGAAAAGCGTGAAAGTATCATTACTCATAATGCCATAGACACATAGGGGAGATAAATGACTGCAATCCAATGGCAGCCCTCTAATACTGGATCCAGTTAGGCATAAAGGAAGAGAAAAATGTTCCCCCCGGCTTAACATCTAACCATTGTTTCAAATAATTGTTACACATTGGGAGCTCATACTGTACGGAAACACATGTCCTGAAACAGGGTGAAACAAAAGAGCTGGAAGACAAAAACAGCAGCCTATGGCTTTAGGAACCAAGGTTAGATTTATTTGACATGCACTGACTGTCACTCTGTGAAAATGCATCCTGATATGTTTTTCAAAACCCTTTGCTGTATGGAAACAGATAATCTATACCTGCAGCAGGTAATACATTGCCTCCTTTTTTAAACAACCTTGGTGACATTGCAGGTGCCGGTTCTCTCTGCCTCAGGCTACATGCTACAGGAGGCAACATGTGTGGAAGAAGAGTATGGAAACAACAATACTCTTCACTGTCTCAAGGGTTTTTCTCCCCAAGAAGCATTACATATTGTAGGAATGTGATATCACAGGGTGAAAATAGCATATTCCGACAGCTCTGTCAAAATGTTTCTGCTCAAATAGACTGCTAAATCAACACGCTAGTTAGAAAACACATATATGTGCCGCTTCATTTAAAAACAAGAGCATGAAGATGCAGCTTGCAAAGGACAATCCTGTACACAAATACATCACCAGTGGGTGGCACGTACTGTATCGAAGAAATTGTATTAACTAATAAAACTACCCTCTTTATTTTTTAGGGTATTGGTATTTTACATAAATCAATCAACTATAACTATGCAGTTTTCTTAATAGGTCTGTTGAATGCACATACTGTAAAACACACAACAAAAAGCACATTTTTCAGAAACTGCAACTCACAGAGACATGATGTGCCAGAGTCATCACTGACTTTTATTTGTCAGGGCTTGTATAACACTGTATATAAACAGCAGCCTCTCTTTACACCTCCCAGTGAGATTTCATTCTCCTGGCATTTTTCAGAAGTGGTTTAGCTGGTCATCCGGGAGGGACTCGGAGTTGAGCCGCTCTTCCTTCGCGTCGAAATGAGCCAGTTGAGGTGGTTCGGGCACCTAGTTAGGATGCCACCTGGGCGCCTCCCTAGGGAGGTGTTCCAGGCACGTCCAGCTGGGAAGAGACCAAGGGGTAGACCTAGGACCAGGTGGATGGATTATATCTCTTCGCTGGCCTGGGAGCGCCTTGGGATCCCCCAGTCAGAGCTGGTTGATGTCGCCAGGGAAAAGGAAGTTTGGGGCTTTCTGCTGGAACTGCTACCCCCGTGACCCGACCACGGATAAGCGGGAGAAGATGGATGGATGGATGGTTTAGCTGCTAAGAGTCCGGAGAGATAGGGATATGGGAAACGAATGCCCAAAGCACAGAAGAAAAAAGAAAATGTAAAAAGATAATACAGACAAAGAAAGTGAGGAACAGAAATAGGAAGCATTAATTAGGGAGCCTACTTGCATGAAGCATGAGGTTCACATCATAAGTTTTCAGAGGCTAGATAAAATTAAACTGAACTAATGTCATATACAAAAGATTGCCTCCAGTAACGGTGAGAAACTTTTATGCAATGTTACATCACATTTCCCCAGGGGCTCAAAGGCTTCCATTGTGCTACAGCGATGCCTGGGTCACGGCAGCAAATTAATCTCCAGCCATGAAATTATGTTGGTGCCTTCAAAGCTATGTGTTCTTAATGAACTTTTCATATTGCATAAAAATACTTTACTGGCTTCGGTCTGTACAACTGTGACTTAAAGGGGACCTATCATGCAAAATGCACTCTTGTACGTCTTTTATACATGAATATGTGTCCCCGGTGTGTCAGGGAACTCACCAAGTGTCAGAAAATACAACCCTCTCTCTTTTCCTCTCTACCCAAATCTCTAAAAAAGTGCTGTAACGGATCTGATACAGACTGATCCAGATTTGAATTATTTTATACTGTACGTCACAAAAGGGGTGCTCCGCTTAGTGGTCAATTCTCCACCTATCAGGGGAATGAGAGGTTTGGCCACGGCCGGCAATTGCCGCTCGAAAGCGCTGGAGACGCTGTAGTACATATGCCAGGCCTGTAAGTGTCGCTGTAGTCTGCCACAAAAGCAGCGAAGACGACTTCCCTTGCATGGTTGCCATGGTTGCCCCTCTGTTTATTCTCCGCTGTGGCGCTATTTTTCTCCCTCCCCGAGGCAAGCTTTTCCTCCTCCTGCTTTAAAACAAATGAATAATGACTATATAATCATCAAGTAAGGGATAATGTGCAGCGACGCGATCATTATGGGGAAAAGAACACCGACAGGCTGATCAGGAGCCCGACGCGAAGCGGAGGGATCTTGATCTGGATGGCCACATTCTTGGCCACATTCTCAACAAAGTAACGATATGACTCCCAATATTAATTGAAATGCTTTCATGAATTAGAAAATGATTTTATTGATTTAAAAAATAATTGTATTGATTTAAACTGACATGCATCCACTAAGAAAAATAGTCCGTTGTTACGGTTTGAACTAACGTAGCAACGGCAGGAACTGCTTCGATAGCGTTTTTGAGGAGCTTTTTGATTACAGATATGAAAACATCGTTGCTTGCTTTAAAAGTAGCACAATTCATTATGTCAAACCTTGGAAAGTATCTAGATATCCCTGCCCTAATGCCAAAGTAACTGGCAACTGAATATGTGTCGCCGTTTGATGTCTATGTCTGGACCGCTGTGTAAAAAGGAGGGTTTCTGCCCCATTACTTCTCTTCTTACTTCTATAAGAATAAAACACGGAGGAGGGAGATCTCTTTTTTCCCCCTCTTCTGACAGCCCAGCAGCTGATCTCAAAGCACGCTCCCCTCTCCTGCAGGGGGGCGTGGTCAGCTGCAGCTCACAGAATCAGCCCCCTGCAAAAACAGCGCTGGAAAGAGCAAATGGAGCGAAATGAGGCATGGCTAAAATGCAGGATCTTTTTGGTATTTTGAAAAAAAAAAACTATATTTATATAGGTATGGCCCTACAATATATTGTTCAAATATAGCATGATATGTCCCCTATAGGCTTTTCATTGGTGCAGGTTTTAAACAACGTTATGGTATTTTGTTGCAATAAAGCCTGTATTTAATATTTGAAATGTTTCTGGAATGTAGAAAAGTAGATCGTTTACTCTTCAATAACCACTAAATCATGATACACCAAAATCAAATGTACAAATCTGACTCTACAGTCGTAAAGCAGTACAGGCAAGTGTGTATTTACAATAACTCTTTCTCTCTCCATCTCTTTCTTTATTGCACTGAAGCAGTAACATGAACAATATATATACACACACACACACACACACACACACACACACACACACACACACAATGAGTTATTGAGAATTATTATGACTTTTAAAACAAACAGTACGTTATGATTTGTATTTTTAAAAAATATTTCTGATAATGGTCAGACCTCTTGAAATGACCAGTAAAACTGTTTCCAAGCACCTTCTCTCAAAACAATCTCCTTTGCTTTGTTTCTCTTTCTCTTTTAATTTTCCATCTGGCTTTGTGCCCTCTTGTGGCTTTGATGACAAAACCTTTTTTTCTGCAGGTGTGAGTTGGCAGCTACAGTACAGGAGTGTAACCAATAAATCCAAATAAAGAGGCGTTAAGCTGGGAAACTGTATTTCTTTTTACGAGATCAAACAAAAAACCGTTCATTCAAAACGGATTTCATTATTGATTGAAAAATGGTAATAGACATGCAATAAAAATCCATGGACATGTCCTTGGTGTCCTCTGTGGTAGTTTTAGCCTTGATGCATTATATGAGAGCAACAAGGGGCCACAGCACAGCGTGAAGACCAGTCAATAATCCGATAGGTAGAAGGACAGGCGAGTGAGCCGGTCACAGAGGTGGTGTTCATCGCCAGGGAGTGCTTTATCCAGAGGACTAACAGCACTGAGGGGGAGACAAGTGTTTCCAAGTCTTTGTATTTCAGAGCAGACTCTCAGCGTCATCAGCCAGCTCTCCGCTGCTAGTCATTGACCCCGATCTATCCTATCAAAATCTCTTCACTCCTCGTCTGCCCTTAGAGACACCTGGAGAAGAATCTGGCTAATAGTTAGGGATGTCATGAAAACTGATGCTTTGGTACCAAGTCAATGCCATAACTATTTGTCTACAGTATTACAGGCAAGCTACCAGAATAAATACCAGAGGATGTAGAACATGTCCCCGATTATGCTACATTGTGAACAACTAATCTATGTTGTAAATATGGAGAACTAGAAGCGTTAGCATTTAGCAGGCGTTATGCAGCACAGTTGAGCTACGCTAAATAACAAAGTAACCGTAAGGCTTAGGTTCCATTGAGTTACATTATGATGAGTTCAAACTTTATTCAGGCCTTTTTGGGCAGAGGTAATCTTGTCAGTAACTAATGATACATTTTAAAACACAGTATGTAAACAGTAATAAAGGAGTGGATTTGAAATTAGATGGTATATATTGTTATGTTTTAGATGCTACCGTAGCATTGAATAGAGAATAGTGGAATATCACTGGTATTGGCAATGACTAAAATATTTCTGGTATCTTGACATCGTTACTAAGAGTAAAGATGAACGAGTGAACGTACTATGTGATTTGTTTGTAAGTGGCCACTATATATTAATATGTGACAGGTGCAAAATCAACACTTGGATGGCATTTACATTTGAATTGTTTCATTAACTTGACTGCATAAAATTTATTTGACTCTATGTTGAGACAGAATGTGTTTCTGATAGAACAATCATATCTCAATACTGTCAATGTAAATTACCATCATCAACATTGGTCAGAAAAATACTAATTGAACATTTCTGCCCTCTGTTAGGCCTTATATGCAATCTAAAACTAAATGTCTTGGTTATGACTGCACCCAAACTGGAAAGGAAACAATAATGTTACAAAAAACATAATTATTTAGCAAGTTATCACGCTGCTTCTACCTTTGAAATGTTCTGGTATCATGTAAGGAAATATTTGTATGTATTCATGCAAACTGTGAAGAAGCTTGAAAATGATTTGTGTAGAAAACTGGGCTGGTTTTGGGCCTGCTAACATGTGGTTTTTTGAGGACAAAGGAAGAGGGGGAAGGTCAGGAGTTAACATACAGTCATCCCTGATGTGGGGTGTTGATGATAATTTGGGCAGCCAATCACTGGTCTGGAAGGGAGGCGCAGATAACTCCTCCTTGGGTCAGCCAGGTATATAGACAGGAACCCCGCTGTGTTCTGTCTCTCTCTCCTCGTGCCGCTGGGACTGGAGGTCTGGCGGCCTGTGGGCAGGAGCCAGGAGTAGGCCAAACTCCTGACATTACACATATGATACGATATGGTTGTGTGTGGTAATGTATTTGATTGTATTGCATTGTATATTACCATTAAAGTGGATTATTGTTTAACGGTTAAGTGTATGCTCTGGATTTCCTTCCTGTAAGATAACGGCTTGTGTAGGGACGCGAGGAGATTTGGAAATGCGGCCTAGTTATCATTTATATCTCCTAACAAATGGTGATCTCGACGTGCCGAATAAACATGAGCTGTGGAAGGATTCAGGCGACCAGACTAGGTCGGGAACAAACACTTTTAGACGCCTCGGACAACAGCAGGGCCCTGCGCCACTACAAATGAGGTAACGAAACTGTAGGATTGTCTGTAGGCGTTTCAGAGTGTTTTTGAAGTTTGAATGGAGTATACAATGCATATTTTTTACTATGTTAGGAAAGTTATATAAAACACGTGAAAGTTGATCGCAAGGTACAGAGAGTCCTGCGTGACGAGAAATAAAGCAGTTTAGCGTGGATCTCAGGTAAGTTTATTCCTGAAGTGACGTGGAAGCGGTGCAGTTCGTGGGCTGTGGGTGTAATTCCTACACGGCGGAACCTGGACGCTCGATATTTTCAGATCGAGCCGCCGTTTAAAACTGGGGGTAAATAAGAGTCCAAGACCAAATAAGCGAAAGTGTCAGCGGACTTTTATATGTTAAATCCTTGGGAGAGAGCGCTAACGTCACCTACATTGTGACGAGACCAGCTCTCGTTTCCCTTGTCTGTAAAAATTAATTTGAAAGGCTGACGTAAACATAACGTTGATCGCAAGGTAGGCAGAGAGTCCTGCGTGACGACATATGAGGCACGTTATCAAGCTAGACAAACTGTACGGGGAATAAATCTGCGTGATTTTTACCTGAATAACCTGTGTGAGCATTGTCTGTGGAAATCAGACATTCGATCAGAAGAGTGAAGCTCATTTGTGCTCTGCTGCTGCCATCTAGTGGCTGAAAAGGGGGGAAGCACGTTAATTGAGTCAGATAAATAAAAGCGAAGTCAATATAGTGCGTATATTTAAATAAATGAGCTGTCTGTAGGTTGTCATTGTTGATTAGTACAGACCTTGTTTTATGTTGGTAAATGTAATGGTATAAAAGCAAGCTATTCATCACAATTGGATTTTTAGGTTATGAATAAAACGAAAAGTAGTAGCGTAAGTGATAAGCAGAAAGGTTTTTGAACGCTTGTCAGTTATGACAGGGCGCTTCGGTTTTCAATGTGCGCCATCACGTTAAAACAGGATTGGTGGCATTTTCAGTTCATTGCTTGCTTCCACACGCCTTCCCCCTCCTTGTCTCTTTCACGACTATAGTTAATGCATTAGAACGATTGTCGCTGTTCCGGAACGGCCTTTCAAAATAAAAGCCAAAGGCCGCTGTTCGCCAGAGAGGCCTTCACAATAAAACAGTAATTAGCTTAACAATATATTTAACTTATATTGCGTCCTTAAATATTGATTTTAATTCATTATAGATCTAACCTGCTTGCAACACAACTTAGATAAACAATTTCAAGTGGTTAAAGGGGGTTTCCTGTCTGGCTCATTTGATTTAGAACTGAAGTAAGGGAGAATAGTGTTTTATGAGTCATTCCTCATGGTTTCTGAAGATAAATCATCAGTTTGTCTGGACTTTGATATAGAGATAGGATCATGGTGGAGAAGGAAGACCTTTTTTGGTTTCAAATTAAAGAAGAGTTTAAGGATGAAGTAAGCAGGACTTCAACTGGTCAAAAGAGATTTTAAAGTTTAATATTCTTGGTTAGCAAACAAGACATCTGATTATTATGTCACACATGATAATCTTGTTATAGAAACTAGCTTAAAATATTGGAGAAAATATGAAGATGTTCTCTCGTAGTGTGTGGAATATGTGATGCTGGAAACATGTACGTTTTTCAATTTATAGGAGAAAATGGTTTCCTGAAAGAGTTGTTGGGTAAATATGTAGCAATGGATGAAACAATTTTTAGAGTGAGTTTTTGTAATATCATTTGTAGACATCAATTAGGTTGTTTAGATGGCATTTAACAATTAAGACAGATAGTATGATTACAAAGAGTCAGAGTGTTGGATTTATTTAACCTCGGTGTGCTAGATTTTTTATAGGTAATGCGTCCCGAGACCTGGACTCCCCCTCTGAGTTAGAAAAGGCTACGATCCCGACCCTCCAAGCAGACAAAAGACCTAACCCAACGGGAGACTCCTCCTTCTCCATCGAACAGACAGAGAACCAGAGCTGAAACAACAACAACAAGACTGCAGCCAGAACTATCTCCACCTGTGGCATCCAGAACCAAACAGCATGCTGACGGGCAGAGATCTACGCTCATCAGTCCCTCAGACGGGACCATGAAGTTCCAAGCTGAGCACAAGAGCAAAGTGTGGGACATGAGAGCAGAATCCGCCCTCCATAAAAACAGCAGGGAGACTGTAAAGGAGGAGATGAAATGCAAAGCAGTGCAAGAACATTAGCATGATGGGGCATGCAGATGTAACTGGGCCAATGGCTGACAGCGGATGAAGTTACAGCTGATGGACTGAAGAGAACACAGAATCAGAGGAGTTGGCATGGTCGATTAGAAGTGAGGAGGCCTGGGTCACGGCTTGAGAAAACCAGAGGAGGAGAAAAGGAAAACGGGAATGAGTGAGTTTACACATAAACACACTTATTCACAAAACGCACATTTAAAGCATAAATACGTAAAGACAGAAAGATTTATTAAATTAAAAATAGCAGTAAACTATTAGAGTAAAATGAGAACACACGGAGGGTTAAAGGGGGCCACATGACAGAGTACAACCATATTCTTCAATCTTTTCATCATGTTAACAAAATATTCTTTGACATTTTTTATTCATGTGTGAATAAAGTAGTGGGATAGTTTTAGGAACCACTCTATAAGACAAATCTTTATCTGTATGGATAATGTTAAAGGGAGAGCTGGTGCCAAGCCAGATATCGTATTCCAATCTAAATAATTGATTTCACCATTGTAGCATAGTTATTACCATAGGAAATATGAAATGACTTCTGTTTTTAAATCCTTGATAAAGGCGGGAGTAATGGTTGCATGTTCGGACATCCAGGGTTCCACACACTGCTAAAGAGTTTAACATTGGTTTTTAGGTGGACCAGAATTGATGACATGTGGTTGTTATACCATTGTTATCGTGAACAAAACATAAATAAGGACATAGTATCTGCTTGAAGATGGATGGATTTCATATCCTAGAGGGGATTAGTTATTGTGAAGACTCCACAAGGTATCTACTAATGTATTGTAAAGAACTTGAATTGACTTGATAAATAAGTGAAGATAAGAAGATGTATGGACCATAAATTAGTCAAGTAGTAAATAAAAATAGCGGAAAAGAGGGGAACTATTAAAGGGAAGTGGAAAATCAGTCTAATACACACTGATAAAAAAGGGGGGGGGGGGCATGAAGGAAGTATGCACTGGACTTTTTATTCGTGTGTGAATTTGGTAGTGTTTTAATTTGTTACAGTATTGATCAGTTCAAAGGGAGAGTTTTACTAACAGCTCTATAAGATCAGATAAATATTTATTTATATAGGTCATGTTGAAGGGAAAGCTGGTTCTAAACAAAATATAGTATTTCAATTTGAGGTACTGGTTTCATGTTCAGACACCCAGAGTTCCACGCACTGTTAAAGAGGGTAACATTGTTCTTTAAGTGCACCAGAATTGAAGATAAATTGATAGAATGAGTTATGGAATAAATAGCAGATCTTTACAGATCCTAGTAATGTTTTGACACAAGATAGTGATGTACACATGTTTCTGAAATAGATCTATTAGTCATTTTAATACTAATTAGGTGTAAATGAATTGCAGTAATAGTAATAGTACAATAAGGAAGTGACATTTTTTTGGCTAGACACTTTTCAGGGAATGTGGGAAACAGCAAGGAGGGGTTGGAGATATCTTGAACATTATAGTTGTAATTGTGAATTAATAAATGATGGTGCTCCATGTATACATATTTGTATAGACGGAGGATGCTGGCCTGTGCTGGAACATCAAAGTCTCTGCAGAGCACGACACATGGCCAAAAAGACTGAGACCAACTGACCGACAGGGTAACTTGGGAAGGCACTGTCAATGACTGACTCTGCGGTGAACCTGACCAAACCTGACTTTACAACCTGACAGTGTGAGTGTGTGTATGTCTGCACCTGATCAGTGCAACTGCATGATTTAAAACGATGACTAATCAAGCATGTTTTGGACTAACACATTATTTTTGGGTGATAATAATGTGTGAAATGAGAGGTTTCCTAACATTGCACAAAAGGGGAAACCGTATCTAATCTGCTTCATGATGTTTCACTCCCACAGGAGGTGGCGGTTTGAAGAATGTGAAACTCAAACTATGACATTTGGAATTCTGTTTCTTTTAGAACTGAATGATGGAGAGAAACACTCTCAAGTGTTTACTGGGAAAATGTTTGGTATTGTCTTATAATCCATTATGACCTGAAGGTTTTCTTCCATACAGGTTTTTGTTTACACATGAGAAAATGTGTAAAAAAGGGGGAGTGTAAACATTACAATGTACATTTTTCATTTAGGGACTGAAAGGAACCGGCTGGCACAACTCCATTGTTCAATCTGACCATTGATTGACAGTTTTAGAATTGACCTGCTCCATATTTGGGGATAAGAGGCTGTTTGATGAATGTTGACATGTCTCTAGTATTGATTGAGTTATAGCAGGTAACACAGATAGAGAATCAGTGGCCAAGGGGCTACCAGAGAGATGTAAGTCCAGAATGGAATAATGGAGAGGCTGACCGGTGAGTAATGTTTCAACAGACAACATCATGTAACTAGCCTGGTAAAGAAGTAAAAGCCATAGACTTTATTGTTTAGGTCATTATGGGGATATACATTTCATCTACATTTGTAATAGAAAGACATTTGATGACAGTTTGTGAGAATTCTGTATTCATTTTTTTAGTGGGATAATATCTAAGCACTGACGGGTAGAAGCAGTATCACCAGGAAGCCATTCACTTTGTTAGTATTGTGATTTTGGTTGTTTTTGAATCCATAAGATTAGTGTGTTTCTTTACCAGAAACATTAGCAGTTCAAATCATATTTTTAGATTTTTAATGGGATCTCAGGGATTTCATTTAAATAAATACAGATGCTTGTCAGAAATTCAGAGCTATTGAAATATGTTATTTATTTTACCTAAAGATGTTGTGGTTCTTATTTAGTGGGCACAGTCCAAGTATTAAGATTCTGAAGCTGCACAATTAATTTAGAAAACCTGTGCACCGACGTCTGTTATTGTAAGACACCCCACCAACAGGCTCCAAGTTGCCACGCACTGGTGGGTCAAACAGCCGAGGGCCCCAGAGCCCGGAGCGTAGGCTTGAGGGATTTGTATCAGATTTCTCCACACAGGTTGTGGATGCCAAAAGGGGGACCCGAGACGCAGGAGGCTGACTGTCAACCCCAGGCTCTCCGGCCCCGACCGAGTGACCCAGAGGACATCCCATGCCGTCCGCCTACAAGGAAAGGGGGACAACTGGTACCACTGTGCGGAGCCAGTGTGCGGCGGGGGAAAACACCTGCGAGGACCCTAGACGACATCAGGACAGATCTGGCTCTCGTCATGGAGGTCGACTCGGATGCTGTCATCAGCGGATTGGAGGAGAAGGACCTCGAGGACATCCATCCAGCAGTCGTCCCGGGAGGCATCATCATCGGACCGGAGAAGGAAGATCGGGAGGACATCTATTCAGCAGCGACTCGGAAGCCGCCATCAGCAAGCCGGAGGAGAAGGAAGACATCTCTCTAGCAGGCAGCCCAGAAGCCGCCGTCAGCGGATCAGAGGGGACAAAGACACGGCAAGCCAGGATGGCACAGGGGACTCCACTCTCCGCTGAAACAGGAGTGTGTGTTAAGTGCAACAAGACGGTGTATGGAGCCAGCCAGGCCTGCCAAGCTATGGGCAGCCTCTACCATGACAGCTGCTTCACCTGCAGCGCCTGTAGTAGGGAAGGCGTTCTACTATGACGCAGGAAGGGTTTTCTGTGAAGAGGACTTTCTGTACTCTGGGTTCCAGCAGTCTGCAGACAAGTGCAACGCAGGTGGACATCTAATCATGGACATGCAGGCCGGCAGGCCCTGGGGAAGTCTTACCGCCCCGGTTGCTTCCGCTGCGTCATCTGCAACGAGAGCATGGACGGAGTGCCCTTCACTGTGGACACTGAGAATAAAAAGTATGGAGACTCAGCAGACAAGGATGCAGTTTTTTTGCAAGTGCCTTGTGTAAGTTGCACTCTTGTTTAAGAGTGCAAAAGAGGGAATTGTAAGGAAATATTTGTATGTATTCATGCAAACTGTGAAGAAGCTTGAAAATGATTTGTGTAGAAAACTGGGCTGGTTTTGGGCCTGCTAACATGTGGTTTTTTGAGGACAAAGGAAGAGGGGGAAGGTCAGGAGTTAACATACAGTCATCCCTGATGTGGGGTGTTGATGATAATTTGGGCAGCCAATCACTGGTCTGGAAGGGAGGCGCAGATAACTCCTCCTTGGGTCAGCGAGGTATATAGACAGGAACCCCGCTGTGTTCTGTCTCTCTCTCCTCGTGCCGCTGGGACTGGAGGTCTGGCGGCCTGTGGGCAGGAGCCAGGAGTAGGCCAAACTCCTGACATTACACATATGATACGATATGGTTGTGTGTGGTAATGTATTTGATTGTATTGCATTGTATATTACCATTAAAGTGGATTATTGTTTAACGGTTAAGTGTATGCTCTGGATTTCCTTCCTGTAAGATAACGGCTTGTGTAGGGACGCGAGGAGATTTGGAAATGCGGCCTAGTTATCATTTATATCTCCTAACAATCATGCTTGGCGTTCGGCTTTATTCTGCACTCCTGACACAGTGGGGTGCAGTGGTCATGAAGCCTTTCAGAGAGTACACAGCCTCACTGCACGGCAGCTGCCTCTCAAACACTTGATGCAGGCATCAGGGCCAGAATGCAAAATAGCTACAAACAAGGCTAGAGTTTCCTTGAACCAAATCGTATGTGGTGCTGCAGACACAGATACTTAGTCTCCTGGAACTGTGAGCAGATGACTCACTGAGTCTAAGGGCTCCTCCCTCGCCCCTTCTTTAGCTACAGCCATGGTTTGAACGTTGAACAGCATGACTATATGTATGGTGTCTGCTGCAGGTATATGAGGTGAATTCATGCCTTTTAAATAAAATGATTTCCTCATTGGGGAACAGCATTTCAAACAGGCGCAGAAGTATAGTCACTCAACACCACGCTCACTTCAATACTGTGCCTGTGCATCACGCTTTTAAGTTTGACATCTGTGTTTGTTTTAGTCTCCCAGCACAGAGGTCTTTTCATCCATCTCTGGCAGGCTTCCTTTCCTGCTAACTGAGTCATGTGTGGGGGATCAGGTGAGATAAGACAATGGGAATTTATGTTTGACTTCACTTTGAAAAAGGATTTCTTGGGAGAAAAAGAGTTTAAAGGGCTATCCGAGGTTAGGGTACTCCTTGCGTGACATTACATCACTCTCACATTGAAGGTTAGGAAATGTTTTTAAATACAAATATAAAACATCTAATACTGAAAACAAGTACTCAAGTGGGTCACTTTTTGTACAAGAAAACATTTTCTATTATTAAAAATGGATTGCCACGCCAGTTAAACGAGTGGCAGTTTAACTCCAGGTCAAATAACCTGCAAGGAATTCTTCTGAAATGAAGACTTCAACCAGGGTGGGTGAAAATGAAACCAACAGTGTGACGAAAACATTTGACACATGTGAGAAAGGGCTGAGGAAACACTAGGTGGAGAAAGAAGGGAGCAAACAGGCAGCCAAGGTCAGAGAACAGGAGGAAACGGCCAATTAGACAAGCCATTTAGGTGGTATAACGTGTGTGTGTGTGTGTGTGTGTGTGTGTGTGTGTGTGTGTGTGTGTGTGTGTGTGTGTGTGTGTGTGTGTGGTGTGTGTGTGTGTGTGTGTGTGTGTGTGTGTGTGTGTGTGTGTGTGTGTGTGTGTGTGTGTGTGTGTGTGTGTGTGTGTGTGTGTGTGTGTGTGTGTGTGTGTGTGTGTGTGTGTGTGTGTGTGTGTGTGTGTGTGTGTGTGTGTGTGTGTGTGTGTGTGTGTTGAAGGAGGTAGAGAGAGCAACAAAGTGTGAAAAGATGAAACAGGTAATTTTCATTTTTCCACATAAAATTCCTCTCGCCCTACCCACACTGCCCTCAACCTCTCCCTCCCCTCCCACACTCTGCTCCATCACATTTTCCCCGGCTTGTGGCTCTTGATTTGAATTTAGACAGGGAACAGTGAGCAGACTGCACGGCTGAGGTTTACAGCGGGTGATTTGTCCTCACTACCCTTGGAGTCAGTCAGAGGGACACAATTCACTTTTTTTCAGCCGAGCCCCGGCAGCAGGCGGACCCGAAACAGAAAGAAATGCAGACAAGATGTGTGTGTCAAGGTGGCCTCGGGGGTTAAGTCACTGATGATGTCATCACATCACCACAGGTTCAGCTGAGGACCCTGGTTGCATTTGTTTGCCATCCCTTCCCACTAATTTCCTTTCAGGTCTTCACTTTGTAGAAAATGCTCAGATAAATACCCAAATAATAATGAAAAATGTGTATGTGCCACCAGATAAAAAAGGAAAAAAAATAGATATACGTCCAGTGCCAAAATTCATTATTAATGCCAAATAGCTGCCTTCACTAAATATAGCAAAGTGTGATGTAAGGATGCAGAGCTAGGACACTGGACTAAATGTAATGTCACAGTCTTGCAGATAATGATAGCTTTCTTGGAACAGTTTTTTTTTCAGCATAGTGGCGCTTTAAACTATGGTATACATGAATCTGATAATTTGCCAATATGTAGTTTTCAGATATCATATCAAACATTTGGCATCGGATATGAAATAGTTTTGTCACTGGACATAATCCGAGGTTTGTCATCCAGTATCAATGTCCCTCTAATTATTAGGATATGTGTGTGACTGACTGTATGTGTGTGCATTATATAAACCCTTACATTGACTCACTGGGCTACAAATAATACACATATACCAACACAAAATCTGCAAAACTATTTTCTTTCAACTTCTACATAAAAATAAGTAATGACATATTCAATATTAAGTGCACCGTTTGAACGCATTGAATAAACACATTTAAAAAAAATAACCTCAGAAATACTCTATTGTGAAAGTTAAAATGTCATTGGGGTGTGTTCGGAATAATGTTTTGGTAAATAAGAGTGAAGAATAGAATAGATTAAGAGTTAGACAGGCAGAATGGGAATTGCGCCAAGGAAAATAATTTGAACTGTTGCATTTTGTAGCGTAGAGAATAAATAAAGACTTGCTAAGGTGTCCTATCCCAGTCACACGGAGGACAACCTGTCCATGAACCAAATGTTTAATAATGGTTGGTAAAATAAGATGCTTGTTCTTCAGTACCTTGGCAAAGATATAAAACCTTTTGTGTCTGTTTGACAGATTACCATCAGCCAACTATTCCCACAGCATGGTTCTTCAATCAGACACAACCATAGATCTTTCCAGATAACCCCCCCCCCTCTCTAATACTGTAAGGGTAGATGGGAGGGACAGAGAAAACAAATCTAAAATCTAATTTAACTCACAAACAGTAGAATGTGTATCAGATTACCATGAAATTGAATTTCCTACTCCCCGTCTCCCGTGTTGCCTTTTTCCAACATCCCCTTGTACACAAACCTCCCTCAGTTTCTGTGTTTGCTTTGATATTACAAGACATCAGTTGGGGCAGTCTGTCTCTTCCTTCCCTCACACTGAGCGCCTGATGCTTTTCTCTGTGTCTTCTGACATCTCCATTTTCATATGGATGGGTTCAAATGCTTTTGCAGCTGCATCGATACAATAGACACTAATCATCTGCAGGTAATTTCCCAAGATAAAAAATCTCAACTCATAGATTTCCCTTGAGGTGACTCCAACTTCTTGTGGTTGCTGTTTTACATACTTTGCTTACTTTCTCATGTTTTCATCACCCCCTCCTTGTTTCCCCTGACAGACTCCAAAAATACAGCAGTGTTTAAAAGTAGAAGAAGAAAAAAGAAGAATAAGATTGTGTGCTGCACTGGGATGTGCAATGTCAAGTAAGTGTTACTGTTTGACATGACTACCCCTAAAAGATAAGTATGTCTGTCTGTTAAGCCCCCCAACGGTTTTTTTCGAGATTGTGTCTCAGGGCTTCTTAACATTTATGAAACTATTAATGTGTAGCACCAGATTAACGGGAAGAATCTCAGCTAACTGAAGATATGAACCATGTTTACCAAAACAAAACACAAGTCTTATAAGAAGCTTCCAAATGACCCCTGAGCGAAAAAATGCAAACTGACTTTGGCACAGAACTCAAGATAAAGATACCCTTATTACTTATCGTAACTGCACATACAAGATATCCAATTAAAGCTGAGACTCCACAGATTATATAGGTATAGTATCATCACTGAGCGATCAGAACTCGCGACAGGGGAAGCAAACACAGACATCACAACACGAACCTTTACGGAGCATTTACGGGAGATCGTCTCACCGTAGCTGTCAATCTGATCAAAAGTCGTGTTCAATGGCATTAAAACGAGAAAAAACGCGGCTGAATCGGTTAATCCATAGGTTGATAATATGTCTGTTGCTTTGAAAAAATTATTTATAATCCATAATTCCATTTTTATGTAAAAATCGGAGAAAGAAAGTTAGCTGCTAATGGTAGCTGTTACGTGCCGCAGTTGGTGCTTGTGTGTGTGTGCTTTTGTGTGGGTGTCTCTCTCTCTCTCCCTCTGATTGTCTCCAGGTGCAGCCTTTCCCCAGGTGCTCCCAATCCCCAATCAGCGTCCCCATAAAAGGACCTGAAGACGGCTGCAGTCGTTCGCTTCTCCTCCTCCTCTGGCTGCATGTGTGCAGCATGTCTCTGTGTGAGGCCTGTGTTGTAGTGAATTGTTAGGAGATGTGCTCCAGTTGACCTTGTTGTGTATTGTTTAATTTAGTCACTTTCTTTAAGAAGAAAGTTGTTCTTCCTAGTTACTTTAAGTTTGTTTTCACAAATTGGCTGGTGAGCCTGTGTTCTTTTTGTCCATTAAAAGACCTGCTCGTGGCTTCAGAGACCAGTTTCCTCTCTTTTTTCTCGTGCCTGGTCATCTTTGTGTTTTGTTACTCCCCTTCGTACCCCTAGATTTGGAGGGAACGTAACAGTAGCCAACAGAGTGTATGCAGCTTGCGGTTTCGGCCACTTGTCACTCTCCTCCTTATTTGGTAACGTGTTTGTGTGTGTAGAACTTTTCCTCGATTCCATTGGCTCTGACGGTTATAAAGAGATTTCATTCATCAAAATCGACCAAGGGGGGCCAGAGATATGGAAAATCCACCCAAATGACCCCAGAAGTGTTGTTTCTTTGCTAAAATCTCTTTAAAATGTCAAATTTCACTTGTTTTGCACCAATCTTGATAGAGGGTACTTATTATATGTTGTACTTTGGATTCCTAAAGCTTTTAGTCTACTAACCCATCATCCAAGGGTAGTTTTCACTATAATAGTATATATTTGGACAGACACTAATTTACAGTTTTTTTACTTTGTTCAATCTGAATTTTCTTTAAAATAAAAAACATCTATATTGATTCTGACTTTTCTATATCCAACTCACAGGTTTATCATTACTTTGATAGAAAAGATTATTAATGTAACCCTTTTAGAAGGGAAGATATGGTCATTTGTTCTGGGAATGTCATTTTCGAGCCTGAGACCTGAAAAACAGGCTCAGGGTTGAACAGGTCATAACTTACTCGAAATGTAAGGGTTCTTGTAAACACAGATGTTTTTGCTAGTGAGTGATATGCACATGGCCAAACCCCCATTACAATAATTCTTGATTCATTTAGAAAACAACCAAAGAAGGAAATGCTAGTTTTTGACCCACATTTTTAAAATGCTAAAGAAACCCAAGGTAAAAAGAAGACTTGACTGTCAATCATATGATACATTTTCCTTCATTTGTTCTAATATCGCACAGCCCTGGTTGTCGGGTGTTGTTTTTATTCCCATAGGTTCATTTCACATACTGTGATTTGTATAGACATACTGTAAGGAACCAAAGCCTAAGGGGATCTTCCTCCATATATAGTTGGTTTTACCATCAATAGGTCTCGACATTAATGAAATCTCATCCAATCAGGACTGAGGATCTTGCCTCATATTGTTTCTTCAGGTAGTGATAACAGGTCACTGAGGTCACATGCTGTACAACACAGCATCAAGGTTGTAACCTTTTCCAGCAGGCCTCGACATTTGAGTGTGTGCGCATGCAAGGCCTGGAATTATATTAGGCACTAAAAGATAAGCTATTGGCTGTCAAATTAAATCTCTGGAAGCCTATAGTTAAAGATAAAATAGCTGAGTCATGATCCCCATTTTAGAGACAACTGCAGAGCAGATTCTGTCAATTACTTGTGTTATTAAATTAGCAAGAGAATTAGAGACATAGGCATGTTTTATTTGTAGATGTTTTTCCAAGACCATATTTAAAAAATAGCATCAACAATCAACGATGCAGTCAAAAGTGTAATGCCGCGGTCAGAGATCAGTTAATATAGCATATTTTCTCACTTGTTCCTCTTCTATTGTTTTACCACTCTTGTTGTGTTGCTCTCTCTCGCCTCCTCTCTCCCCCACTTAAGAACAATCACATCCATTAGGTGATAACTAAAGAGAGTAAATGCAGCCAGCGGGCAAACTGTTAACACAGCAAGGTCAGCAGATAGCCATCACACTGTTATCAGGAAAGGTCAAAGCCATAATGGTTGTGTGCGTGTGCGTGTGTGTGTGTGTGTGCGTGTGTCTACAGATACAAATGTGGACTAATTAGCATGTTTAAAGGTGAAGCTTGATGTAGCCTTCCAATCTAAAGGATAAAATGCAGACCTTAATGTCTCTGCAGCATTATTCTTCAAATGAAGCTTTTGTTTTGCTTTGGTATTCAGCGTTTCTTAAGTAATGTTTAAAAAACTAATAAAATCCAAGCTGTTCAGAATCATGAGGAAGGAAGTTGCTGAGGGATCAGACCATTAGCTGACTGTGGTTGTCACGCTGCGTTCCCCGAGGCCTGAGAGTGTCCAGACATATTGTAGCACACATCTCCGGGAATACACTTCATGTTTGCATCAAACCCTACATCTTAAGTATGGTACAGCTGAATCAGTGTCTTTACTGTTGCTATTGATGTGTACTGTGTACTGATTTGATGTATCAAGTGCCTTCTTGAGAACTTTTTTATGGATTTCTCATAAAAAAGGCTAACCCTGTGTGAACCCAGCAAGTTACCGTTCTTTTTAAGTCTTTTGAAGAGGTGCAAATGGAGTTCCTGCTGAGCACCGTAAGGGTTTGCTTCTGTTGTGTCTCAGTGGTGTGGTGAAAATGTACGCTGCTGGCGATTAAAAGGTAAGGTGTGTGTACTGTGTATTCTTTGCAGTACACCACCAGTGTGTCTCCACCAATCTACAATCCCCCATACAGCCTCTTCTAGTACCCCACACATCTGCTGTGTCCATGGCCTTAGTTTCCTCTCATTCTCCTGTAATGTGTTTTTGTCCTCTACCTCCTTCAGTCTGTTTATTGATCTCTATTTTCAGAGTTTGCTCCCTCACACACACCATCAGCATGGGTGGCAACCCCGCCATCTGTCCTCTACTCCTCCTTCCCTGTTTGCTGCGTGCTAATTTGCTGGTTAATTATAGAAACGCATGGGATCAGTTCAGTCTCTTCATAATGTGGGCTGTGTTTATTGTCTTTGGGAGAAGCTGACTAATGAACTCAGAAAACATTTAGCCTATAAACCAGTCCGCCACATAGTCAGTGAATAGATTAGAGCAGTACATATTCTTTACTCTCAGCCATGAAGGCCATTGCAGAGGAGTAGCTTCTGTAAAAAAAGACTTTGGCAGTGAAATTCCAAATGTGTGTTGTGGATCTCATCTGTAAAGTCCTACAGATGGCCCCAAAACTTGCACTGTAACATACACACTGTATAGTATTGCTGTGCAAAGTCACTGTTCAAAAACCCCAATACAATGCCAATGAGATGTATGGTAATAAAATGTGTGACAGCCTCTCTTCGGTATTACTATGGGATATTCATGATCACTTTTTGTCCACATGACAGCCATGCCACTCTGCTTCCTGTTTCATAGCAGCTTTCATTCGAGTGATTCAGCGTTTTGATTGGTTTTATCATAATGTGTTTAAAAAATGAAAAGGATGTGAGACCTTGAACCGACTAACTACACTTATGAAATGGATGTCTCATTTTCAACAATTAATTTTAGTGTTGAATATTTAAAATATGCAAGTCACATAACACTATAAAACATGCATTATTCATTATTGTTTGTTAATTGTAGTAATGTGTGTTGTCTTAGAGAAGACACACATGTTGAAATGACACACTATTTCAATGATAATTCAGGATGTCAAAGAACAAATCTGACTTTGTGTTGTTTCTGTTTTAATCCACAGTTTATCACTGTAGGGAACTTCGGCTAAGAAAGTTATAACTCCTATAATCCATTGTCTTCACCAACAATGGGTTGAACAAAGAAATATAAAAGTTAGTCATCTTCAACAAGCAAAACAATAGCACCTGAAACTGCAGACTGAAACCGGGACAGTGATTGACAAAAACTACACATTTACCCAGTGAAAAATACTTTATTCAGACGTTTCCGTGCTGCAGTAGCTGAGGTTTGTTAGACCTTGGGTTGCAGGTGGGATGGCAGATGTCTGAAGATGGAGCTCACCTCTTCCTGCTTGGTTTAATGGCTGAATAATTGTCCCGGCTGAATAATTGTCCCGGCTGAATAATTGTCCCGGCTTTAGCTGCGCGCCCTATCAGCCCGGAGTCGTCTTACAGAGCGGACAGGGATAGAAAGTAATGCAATAGGGAGAGCCGGCAAATGTTATTAGTGATGCTAAAAAATGGATTCATATGTCTTGATGGGAATAGCAAGATGCAGAGAGCTGCATTGCTCTGACCTTTCAGATACCGAGTGAGAGAAAGAGGATCTCATTGTATATGAGGAAATGTTCCCTTGAGTGAGGGAATTATTGTCCCGACATAAGTCTCACCATAAGTCACGTATAGACTGCGTATTTCTTTACCTACAATAGCCGGGTCAAGGTTCCTCGGCGAACGAGCAGACCGTTTTCATTTTGAAGACATTAAACTGTAGTTATTAAGCTGACAGAGAAATGTTGGGATTGTGTCCTTTCACTCACATATAGAGACGGCTACTACTACCAGGTACTTTCATTACCTACATTCTCAAAATACTAAAACTGTCCTAAAAAAAAAGACTTTGTACCCGGCTTTTTTATTTAGTAAATGGCATACATATAATTGTCTAGTACTAATATGTTATACTGTAGCAACTACTTGCTGCAGTGTTGTATTCCTTCATTTAATCCACAAGTACATTCCTCCACTTTGGGCCAAATAAAGGATGTAAAAATCGCCTCAAGTCCAGGAAGCTCACTACTGGCTTCTTGATTCAATAAGACATTTCAAATCTGCCTAAAAGTTTGTAGTTGAAACGCTTACAGGGTTTGTTTCTCCCACTGAGTCTTTTTTTTATGTTGTCAAGTAGTTAAGATTTTCTATAAAAAAAAATCACAATAATTTGATAATGGCCTTGGTGCTTTCACTAAAAACTAAAATAAATCCAATTGTGTGTTCTTTACGGTCTTCACTGGTGCATTCTTCACAGCCAGCAGCAATGATTCGTGCAACGGTAATGGGTGTATAATCTTTCTGTACCACGCTAAATGCCAATTTCTCCTATTTCTTCAAGCGGTTTCCCCCTTTTGGAAATGTCAGTGCATTTTGTCTTTTTTTTTGTTGGGCTGATCATCTCTAACACATGGCTGCAGTGAGAATTCATGCAAAGCCTTATCGTCGGCTCACATGGTCCACCCACGCTGTCCACACTGGGCTGAACACAGATGTTGGATTCCTTCGTCTCTGTGTCTAAATTTGTTTTAGCTATTCTGATTCATATCTACAAGAAAAAACATTATTTTAAGTCTCCTGATATTTTACTTTGTCAAACCTCGTCTTCTCATCTCAGTGACATTTAAATGAGCAGATGTGACAAAGTAGATGTGTGTGTTTGCAGATCAAAAACAGAAACACACTGAGGCTCTGTAAGATTTCATCAAGACTTAATTAAGTAACTAACCTTGTTATAACATCTTCGCGAAAAACAATGCAAACAAAAAGAAAACTATTTTTTACTTTTCATTTGAAACATCAGTGTGCATGAACTTCAGAAGTTCATTTAAATAAATAGAAAAGTGACCCTGAATAGAGCAAGGCCTAAAAAGAAATACAGCATTTGTCAAAAATATGATTGCGCTCATGCTTTCTTGCATCTCATCAGCCTAAGCTTTAAAGTTGTGTAGCCGGTGGTGAGTCACGCTTCAGCAGAGTTCAGTCGGCAGCTTATTGATGCGTTAAGGCTGCCAGTGTCACTCACCGGCTTCAACGACCGCACGGAGAAAGCACTGATGCAAGATAAAGAGGAGACCACCAGAAAACTCTCCATTTCAAACATAACGAGCAGCTCATAGGTGCAGGTAAGCAGAGCTGGGCATACAAATGGAAATAGGATGTGATCATAATTCCTCTCAGGTCTTCAGACCTATTTATCCTCACTTTGTTGTACGATATTGTTAAGACTATTCCTAACGCAAGTCAGCAGTATGGGAAGTTGGCAGGAGTGAGGATCTGCATCTTAAGCAGTGATTTAAACCTGATATGTCTGTTTTTGGGTGATAAGGGTCAGAATGCCAAGGCCCTGTCTCTGTCTGCTGGCAGTACAAGTGAACACACCACCTTACCTTGAAGGTGGTGTGCCCGTATGGCAGCAGCTCCCCACTGCTTTTTGGGCTGCAATACAATCCCAAATTCTCGCTTTAATAACTTGGGCTGCAGCAGAGGGCTGCTTTCCCCCTAGTACAGGTGAGGTTGAGCTATTTAGGGTTCACTTTTGGCCTGACCAATTTGCCTCAGGAAACACTGTAGCTCCCGCAAACAACAGCTCTCAGGACCATGGGGGAATCCCTCACCCACAATAAGGTTGATCTTGGAGGGATCCCCCAAAGCCTGCCTGGTTTAGCACGCTGCAACACCTATTGGCAAATACATGGTGAAGTATAGGAATGTATAGAAATTAGATTTCATTGGATTTCCTAAAATAAAGCATGCTTCTGCTAATGATAATCACCATCTGCACAGCTCTGAGCAGCCCATGTGAAATAGAACCTCTCGACCACTTCCTCCCCTACCCCCTTTTCCACACATCATAATAATGTTGTAATTGACCTAAAGGCACAATAGTCTTTTTTACCTACACTATGGAACCTCCATTCCCAAAGTAGCATTTTCAGGGGGCAAAAATTGGGTGCAGCTCCTGCAGCGTGAATAGTTTGTTTACTGCATTATGACACCATTTTCTAATCTGGCACGGGTGGTTCCTGTGGTCCTACAGGAGAGAGTACTGAATTAAGAATGTACGTTTCAGATCTGTTCATGTGCCGCACCAAGGTTTTTCCATGATTTACAAGCAGTATTATGTTCTTCTTCTCATTCTAATCATTGGTGGTGATAGATTCAGTAGTAAAGTGGTAGTATAAGTATTAGTAAGGATTTAGGGCACTATATGGACATAAGGCTTACTTAAAATGTTATGCTGCAGAGCAGAGGAGTGAGTTAGATTCTCAGTTGAGATTAAAACTGAACAAAAGAAAATGTTATTAAACCCCAGCGGCACAGTTTTCATGGAGCATGATGATTTTAGTGCCGTGTCTCTATACCTGCCTTTGTAGCTCTTCTTTCATGCGGTGATGGAACATTAACCTTTATAAGGTACAAGACATTATCTTAAAAGCTGCCAGAGCAAATTCTAGTCTACGACCGCCTGAGGGGAGCAAACGTGTGGCCAAAGAGTGTTAGTGTGTTCGATATCGAGTCGAAGACTTTAAAGCTATACAAACCATGTGTGATAGTTGTTTTCTGTATATATATATATATATATATATTTATTTTAAACAGCACCCAGCAATTTTCTTACTGACAGCAATGTGTGTTTAGTCCTGACTCTTGCAGACATTACTTTAAGAGGCAAACACGCACTATAGTGGATTGACCCCCTGCTATTTACATCAGTGAACATCCTGTGTGTTTGTTTGTTTGTTTGTTTGTTTGTTTATTTATTGTCTTTATCGTCCCTGCACTGCAGACAGATACAGGTTGTTTGGTCAAACAGGATACATATTGCCAGGGCAACAATTTAACAACATGTGGCAATGTTGTAGAAATAAATACATTGGAGAGATGGGGTAAGGAAATGATGTGCGTGTTTCTGCAATAGTATTTGTATTATGTTGTGATTGTGAATATGCCTGTATGCCTGGGGGCAGAAAGGAAATGTAAGCCATCTAGACAGCAGTTTGGAAAGTGCAATCTCACAGCTGGGGCTGTATCAAAAAACATGTGCAGTGGATCTCATGCATAAATCTGACTGTAGAAAGCCAGCTGTGAATTAGTAAATGAGTTTAGTTTGAATAAAGTATTTTAACATTACAATTAGCTGATCAAATATATGTCTGTTGTCTGATCAGTTTTCTACCAGTACAGCTTATTGAACTGATTTAATTAGCTTTTAATCAAACTACAGAGACTGACTGGATTCCATCAAACCAAAGAGTTGGCAGTTTGTGAAATTTGAAAATTCACTCAATATTTGATAATAAAAACTCTTATGTTTAGGCGATGATGTCTGTTATGGTCAAAGCTGTTTATTTAAGGTATCCATGTCTGCCACCAGTCAGTTATACGCAAAGTAACTGGTAAAGTGAAACCACAATATCTTCCAACAACAAATAAAGATATTACATTTAAACTTGTTTTCTCAAAAATGTACTTACATTTCCTAAGTGGACAGGCGCAGGAGCATCCCAAACGCAATTTACCAGCGTGTTTCCTTAACCTGTACCTGGTTGGTATTTGGGTGTCTTTAACCAATAAAGACATACAAGTAAATGCACTGAATTGTTATGAATGTTATTAATCTAATTATTATTTATTTTCAACCAATCTCCATTTCTCATTGCATGGATGTGGTTAAAATGATCTCAAATGTACGAGTGAAACAATGTAACAAAAGAAAATAATACTATTCGATACAGTATTAAAATGTATCACACAGCATAATTCTCTGTATTTAAATATCAGTGTGTCATACATGCCGCACTGCATTCATTTATATTAGACTACCATGCGGTTGTTATAGTCCGGTGTGATGTATCGGGGTTCTGGAGGACTAATGGAGTGTATTGGTGACTGAGTAAACATCCTCTTCTCTGGTCCCCTCCCCAATCTGATCAATGATGACATGTATAGCCACATGTCATCATTTCAGCGCTGGTTGTCTTGGTGGTGCCCAGAAAACAATGTGGGCTTCGTAAATAATTGGACAGCCTTCTGGGGAAAACCTGGTCCGATTAAGAGAGACGGCATTCATCCTACTTTGAAAGGTGCAGATCTCATTTCGGCAAACATTTCAGGGCTTTGTGGACGTAATCCATGACAAACTGGAGTTGAGACCAGGAGGCGGAGTCGCAGTCTTACACGCTTCTCTGCGCTCTCTCCTAGGCAGTCACCCATAGGAATCCCGAACCCAATAAAATACCCAATATTAACGGTGTGTGTGTGTGTCTGCCCAAGGACAATTTAAGGTAAAACCTAATAGAGGTGTCATACATAATAACCTAATAAAAGTAAATGTAACAACTACTACAGTGCAACAAAACAGGAAGATTAAATGTGGTCTCTTAAACATAAGATCTCTAGTATCTAAAGCAGGGGTAGCCAACACGGTGCCCGCGGGCACTTAGTCGCCAGCAGGGGCAACGTGAGTCGCCCGCCGGGCATGTTCTAAAAATAGCTCGCCAAGCAAATCCAAAATGTATAAAATACACAAATCAAAAAAGGAAATGTAATTAAAAGAATCTACCCTATGCATAAACGAAACCTAAATCATAGCGAACTCTATCTACTTACTACAACTCTATAACACCCCTCCCCCACCCCCACAATGAATATCGACCAATCGCGTTCTTGCTTGATTTGCGGGACCAGCGTTGCAGTCGGGAAGAAAACCAATTTGGCACCTCCCCGCTGATTTTCCTTCTGGCAGAATCTACACTACACATCAGCCCCATTGAACACAGCCTATCATGCCAGCCTATACAACACATGAGGGACAGAGTTTTACTCTGTGTGTTGTAACTTATATATTTATTGCACTTGACGCACACACACGCATGGCGTAATTGCCACTGGGGACATGTCCCCCGCACTTTTCGAAATCACCTTTGTGTCCCCACTTTACAAATATGTTTATTATTATGTTTTAACGCAATCCGTCATCGCCACGGAGGAGCACACAGCCTTTGTGAGCGAGCGAGACAGAGAGAGAGAGTGAGCGAGCTAGGGAGGGAGGGAGAGAGAGACAGAGAGACGGAGAGAGAGAGAGCTAGGGAGAGCACACCTTTATCTATTTAATATAAATAAAGTAAGAAATAATTCCAATGTGTACTATAGGACAGTAAAAAAAACAGTTTAAAAGGGGAATGGTTAGTAAAATATGCATAAAGAAAAAGAAAGAATGCTAATAGGTAACATAAGATAAGAATAAACAAGTTTAAATGATTTGTTATTGGTTGTGATCATATTCTAAAGATGTATGGATTATTGAAAATACAGCAATTCATGTGAGTGTTGAGAGCTGTATCCATCAATTCATGTTGTGCTCAAAGTGCACCAGATTGATGCATTTCACTTCAACATTTAAAAAAAAAATCTTCCATGCATGCTCATGAGGCGGTGAAGACCCCCTTAGAGGAGGTGAGATCCACCCCCAAATAAAGCAGGTTAAATTAATTAAATTGCAAACATTTTCTTTTAGTAAACACTGCAAACGGGTCCCACAGACCCAAACAGCACACAAAGGTTAAAGGTCAGCATATAATAATGTTAAAATGTGCTAAATATATACACTGCAAAAAACAAAAAAAAGAGGAGTAAAAGTAGCCCTCGACTTGTTTTATTTTTTGAAAGTAGCCCTCACCCTAAAAAAGGTTGGTGACCCCTGATCTAAAGCAATATTGGTAAATGATTTAATATCAGATTATAATATTGATATATGCTGTCTCACTGAAACTTGGTTGAGACCAAAATTAAATTATACCTCCTTTGAAAGCCTCGTTTTTAGTCTTACGCATCCGACCTGGAAAACTTTGCAGCCAATCTTATTTGTTACAGTGTATTGTGCACCAGGTCCTTATTCAGAATTCTTATCAGAATTCACTGAGTTTTAATCAACTTTGGTACTTAAAACAGACCAAGTAATTATCGTAGGTGACTTTAATATTCATGTTGACGATGATAAAAATAGCCTTACTGTTGCATTTAACTCTATATTAGATTCTGTTGGTTTCTGTCAGAGTGTAAATAAACCAACCCACTGCTATAATCACACTCTCAAACTTGTTCTGACTTATGGTATTGAAATTGAGCAACTATTAGTCAAACCGCATAATCCTGCTTTATCCGACCATTTATTAGTAACTTTTGAAGTACTATTACGAGACTACAAAGCATTAGTCAAAAGCTCTTGCAGCAGAAACCTATCTGTTAGTGCTATAGCCAAATTTAAGGAAGAGATTCCACCAATACTTAACTCGATAGCATGTCTGCATGTAAGGGAGGAAACTTATACAAAATGTACACCACCACAAATTGATCATGTTGTTGATAGTGCTACAGATGCGCTGCGAATAAAATTAGACTATGTTGCTCCTTTGAAAAAGAAGAAAATAAAACATAGATTAGCTCCATGGCATAATGCCGAAACCCGCAAAATAAAGCAAAAGTCGAGACAACTTGAAAGGATATGGCGTTCCACTAAACTTGAAGAATCTTGTTTAATTTGGCATATTACTCTCAATGAATATAAGAAAGCACTGCGTAAAGCGAGAGCAGCCTACTACTCTTCATTAATAGATGAGAATAAGAATAATGCAAGATTTCTTTTCAGCACTGTAGCCAGGCTGACAGAGAGCCACAGCTCGATTGAGCCTTCTATTCCCATAGCACTCAGTAGTAATGATTTTATGTGCTTTTTTAACGATAAAATTGTTACTCTTAGAAACAAATTTAATGACCTCTTGCCTTTGACCAGTATAGTGTTATCAACAGCTCCCGTAAATGTAAGTTCTAATATTACACTAGATACAACCTAATAGTGTAGTAAACTAGAATGCTTTTCAGCCATTAACCTTGAACAATTAAATTCAATGATTCTCTCTTCTAAACCATCAACGTGCATGTTAGACCCAATTCAACTAAGCTGTTGAAGGAAGTTTTTCCATTAATTAGCACTTCTTTATTAATTATTATGAATATGTCTTTATTATCAGGCTATGTTCCACAATCATTCAAAGTAGCAGTGATAAAACCTCTTCTTAAAAAGCACAACCTCAGCTCGATCCAAAGGTTTTAGCCAACTATAGACCTATTTCTAAACTTCCGTTCCTCTCAAAAATTCTTGAGAAAGCGGTCGCAAAACAGTTGTGTGATTACTTAAAAAACAATGATTTATTTGAAGATTTTCAGTCTGGCTTTAGAACACATCATAGCACAGAGACAGCTCTGGTTAAAGTCACAAATGACATGCTAATAGCCTCAGACAAGGGACTTGTCTCTATTCTTGTTTTGCTCGATCTCAGTGCTGCATTTGATACTATCGACCATGATATCCTATTGCAAAGACTAGAGGACTTAGTTGGCATACAGGGAACTGCTTTAGGCTGGTTTAGGTCCTATCTATCTGAACGCTCTCAGTTTGTACGTGTTAACGATGAATCGCCCACGCAAACCAAAGTTAGCCATGGAGTGCCACAGGGTTCAGTGCTCGGACCTATTTTGTTCACATTATATATGCTTCCGTTAGGGAATATTATAAGGAATCATTCTGTAAACTTTCATTGTTATGCGGATGATACTCAACTATATTTATCAATCAAGCCTGATGAAATTAATCATCTAAATAAAATTCAAGACTGCCTTAAAGAGCCTGTGACACGAGTTTCACCCATTATCCAAACCCATCAATTTGAGTAAATATTGTCCCCTTGAAAACCGTTACTGAACTGATTTTGGATATTTGTACTTTGATAACCATTAATCTGCCCTTCAATGTTGACAATTTTCTGGATCTTCTCTGGGATTCTTCAAGTCCCGCCAAATGATGGGTGACGTCATTGCGGGCACAGCGCTCCAGCTGCACCGTTCAGGATCCCAGCAATCTGCATGTAAACCCACGATGGCGCACAAAGTAGCAAGCTCAGACAGCGATGACAGTTTAATTTTGAACGTGTCTGAGAGCTCATATGAGGCTGAAGGATCGGTTTATGTTGTATGCATCTGTTAGAAGTTTAGGAATGAGGTGCGTCAAAAAAACCTGTGTACCTCATTGAATTTTACCCAGATTATAGACAGTCGCCCAAATATTAAGTCCCCAAATAAATCATCCTTAATTGATCTAATTTTAACAAATGTTCCACATAAATACTCATCTGTGGGAGTATTTGCTAATGATGTGAGTGACCACTGTGTTGTAGCCACAATTAGGGACACTAAGGTCCAAAAGGTTAAACCACGTGTCATCACAAAGAGAGACAAAAAACACTTTGTGGAGCAGGGTTTTTTACATGATCTGTTTGATTTTGATTGGGGTAGAATCAATTTGTGTGCTGATGTAGAAACTGCATGGTCTTATTTTTATCTTGGTTTTATGAAAATTATAGATAGACATGCACCTCTGCGTACATTTAGAGTGAAGGGACGAAGCAATCCCTGGTTTTCTGCTGAGCTGTCCAGTCTCCTTCATGAGAGAAATAATGCTTGGGCTAAGGCTAGGAAATCAGGCTCAGAGGTAGAATGGCTACGTTTTAGGCAGCTATGAAATAGCTTCACATCTCAAATAAAAAGTGCTAAATCAAAGTACTATTTGTCGGTTACCACAGAAAACCTGAATAATCCTAGGAAATGTTGGAAAGCCATAAAATCGATTTCCACTGGTGATATCCCAAATGAGCTACCTCCGTGCCTTACCACAGCATCTGGCACTATATCAGACAGGGCTACTATGCTAAATTGCTTAATGAGCATGTTGTGTCTTGTGGCTCTCTGTTTGGCTGTGCGGCTCCTGTGAACGCTCCAATCCTTGACTCTGAACAATGTGGTCTGGAAAACCCTTTCAGTTTTACTCCTTTAACTGTTGGTATTGTTCATGAAGCATTATCCAAGTTAGATCCTAGGAAACCGGCTGGCCCGGACAACGTAGAACCTTTCTTTTTAAAGATAGCTGCAGATTGTATTGCTCCACCTCTTACTTCTCTTTTTAACCTCTCCCTCAGCACGAATACAATTCCAAAAGTATGGAAGTCTGCTTATGTCTTGCCTTTACTGAAAGGAGGGGAGGCAACTATTTTAAATAACTATAGGCCAATCTCTAAATTGTCAGTTCTGGCTAAGGTTCTTGAACGCTTAGTGAGTGAACAAGTAAAGGAGTTTTTATGTATAAATGATATCCTGTCTAAACATCAGTCAGGATTCAGAAAGAAACACAGCACCATCACTGCCACAATGAAAGTGGTGAATGACATTACTACTATTTTAGATAATAAGCAGAGTTGTGCAGCTCTGTTTATTGACCTTTCCAAAGCATTTGACACCGTTGATCATCGCATTTTAAAGCAGAGGCTACTCAGTATTGGCCTATCCAGCCTTGCAGTGGGGTGGTTTGTGAACTACCTCTCTGAAAGGTCCCAATGTGTTCATTTTGATGGACTGTCTTCTGAATGGTTAAACATTTCTAATGGTGTACCAAAAGGTTCTGTTTTAGGACCACTTTTATTCTCCATATATATTAATAGTGTAGGTGATAATGTGGATGAAGCTACTTTACATTTTTATGCGGATGATACTGTGATGTACTGTGCAGGTCCCTCCATTCAGGAGGCTGGTGTTAAATTACAGGCTGTTTTTAACATTATTCAGGCTTAAAGCTTCTTTTAAATGTGGATAAAACCAAGGTAATGCTCTTTTCAAAAGCTAAACAGACACCAGAGCCTGTTTTAGATATTGTAACTACGCAAGGAACAAAACTTGAAGTTGTTGCCCGTTACAAATACCTTGGTATCTGGCTTGATGATTGTCTCTCTTTTAAACTTCATGTCAATAACCTGCTTAAAAAACTGAGGGTTAGGCTAGGGTTCTTTTTCAGAAACAAGTCCTGTTTCTCGCTTGAGGCCAGGAAAAGGCTAGTCACTGTGACCTTTTTACCTGTGCTGGACTATGGGGATTTGTTGTATATGAATGCACCTGCCAATTACCTGAGCAAATTGGATGTTGCGTATCACAGTGCTCTGAGATTTGTCACAAATTGTAAAGCGCTTACACATCACTGTACACTGTATACCAAGGCAGGTTTACCATCACTCTCTGTACGGAGGCTCAGTCATTGGTACACGTTTATCTATAAAGCTTTGTTGGGTAAACTCCCGTATTATATCTGCTCTCTGATCACACAGAGAGTTGCAAGCAGCTATTGTCTGAGGTCACATGATGTAGTCTTGTTAGATGTGCCAAGAGCAAGGACTGTCTTAGGTAAGACAGCTTTTATATGCGCAGCTCCACTTGCTTGGAACAATCTTCAGCAAGAATTGAAACTGAGCAATCTCATTCCTCTGCATGTTTTTAAAGCTAGGGTAAATGAAATGCTTGCTGATACAATGGGCACTTGTAAATGTCTATAACTATGTAAATGTATCCTGTAAATATAATGTATAATGTCCTTTATTGTTTCATGTGGAATCTATATGCTGCAGGTCTCCCTTGAAAAAGAGATCTATGATCTCAATGGGACCAATCTGGATAAATAAAGGTTTGAAATGAAATGAAATGAAATATGGGCGATCATATGGTCATGTAGCCAGTGGTGGAATGGGACTAAAAATCATCCCGGGACTCTCGACCAGCCCACTTCGGTACCGCTAGTAAATTGTCAACGGGGGGAGTGGGGATGTCAGGGGCGGCGGGTGCTGTAGATAGTAAATGTAAATATGTAAATATTTGTGTCACTGCATCCTGGTAAAATACAAATATAATGTATAATGTCTGTGTCTTTGACCTTAGCGCTGCTAGCCACCTGTGCCCTGTACTACGAAGCCAGTTCAACAGACCCTGGATATGTTTGAGTAACAAACAAACTAACAACAACAAACTAACAAACGAGATCTCGCTAAGCGGTCCTACGACGCTGGTTATCAACTCGGTAAATCAAGCCAGGGTTTCTCTCTCCAGCTGAGAGCGTCTAAGACACGAGTGGATCTGACTTTAATTACAGTTGACTCGAGTGTTTCGTCAACATAATGTGTTGCTTAAAATAATACTTCTGCATACAGTATGTGACACTGTAAGTGTTGCACGGCCAGATACGGCTCAGCTGACTCAGATCAGGAAATATATGATATATGATATTATATGATCGATGATCTGATTGATGATGTAATATGAATGATAAGTGCGACACGTCGGCGTCTTCTCTGCATACGGCAGTTTAAACTGTATTTCCTTTATCCTGTAATATGACTTGAGAGATTTAAACTCCGCACACTGAGTTGATCTCTTTTCTATAGACGCCGGAGGCGGGCAGCGTCAGGTAAAAAAAGTTATTTAGCCTTCCCAAACCTGAGCCTCACGCGCCACCTATGGGGGATGTGCTAGTGACTTATCCGACCGGCCCACTTCGGTACCGGCCCATCGGGATTCGTCCCGATGACCAGTCCGCCACTGCACCCAGCCCACGTAAACTGTCAACGCGGGGAGCCTCGCTGCGGGGAAACGGTGGACCTAGTGTCCCGATCGGAGTGGGAATAATAATAATAATAATCCGTGCATTTTATCCATTAATTTCCCCAACATTGTGGTAAAAAAAACACGTTTAATCCATGTTGGTGTACAGTACTACAACTACAAAAAGCATCGGTTTGTTTTCTCATCAGGAAATGCAGACCGGCACAAACAAACGATTTGTAATCATCATCCTCACGATCATTTAATGAGCATCATATGTTCGCCGCATTGACATGAAAGCACTAATACATGTAGTTTCATCCACTTGAGTTTACAACTACAAAAATAATCGATTTTTTTTTTTTTTGTACTTGGCCCGAAGAATCTACGAAACAAATGATCTAAAGATATACTAACTATGGATGGCATTAATTTGGCCTCCGGTGAGACTGTAAGGAATCTTGGTGTTATATTTGATCAGGATTTATCCTTTAACGCCCACATAAAATCAATTTCAAGGACCGCCTACTTCCATCTACGTAACATTGCAAAAATCAGGCATATCTTGCCTCAAAACGATGCAGAGAAACTAGTCCATGCATTTGTTACTTCAAGGCTGGATTATTGTAACTCCTTATTATCAGGGTGTACCAAGAAGTCAGTCAAGTCGCTTCAGCTGATTCAAAATGCTGCAGCTCGTGTACTAACCAGAGTTAGGAAAAGAGACCACATTACTCCTGTTCTGGCTGCCTTACACTGGCTCCCTATAGAACACAGGATAGAATTTAAAATTCTTCTTCTCGCCTACAAAGCCCTTAATGGGCAGGCGCCATCTTACCTTAAAGAACTCATTATACCCTACTGTCCTACTAGGGCATTGCGTTCCAAGAATGCAGGGTTGTTGGTTGCTCCTAGAGTCTCTAAAAGTACAATGGGAGCCAGAGCCTTTTCTTATCAAGCTCCACATTTGTGGAATCAGCTTCCAGTTTGTGTTCGGGCGGCAGACACCCTATCCGTTTTTAAGAGTGCGCTTAAGACCTTCCTTTTTGATAAAGCTTATAGTTAGGGCTGATTAGATTCAGCCCCTAGTTTTGCTGATATAGGCTTAGTTTGTCGGGGGACATCTTACTTCTTCCTTCTCTCTGTCTGTCTATACCTGTGTACTCTCATGTTCCGATTAACCCAGCTTCCCCAAATTTCTTTCTTTTTGATGTCTATATACGCCGGGATCCGGAGACATGGATGATCCTGCGGTCCTGTGTCCTGGATCGCGAGCCCTGGATCTTGAGTCGTGGCTGTGGTCCTGGATCATAGGTCCTGGATGGATATCCTCGTGGATTCATCTTCCTATTATACACACATGCATTTCCAAACATTTGGACTACCTATGTTGCAAATGTATTATCTTTTCAATTTACACACGGCATCTAATGCACGTCTGTCCGTCCTGGGAGAGGGATCCCTCCTCTGTTGCTCTCCCTGAGGTTTCTCCCATGTTCCCTTTAAACTGTGGGTTTTCTTCAGAAGTTTTTCCTTGTACGATGTGAGGGCCTAAGGACAGAGGGTATCATATTGTCATACTGATATTCTGTACACACTGTGAAGACCACTGAGACAAATGTAACATTTGTGATATTGGGCTATATAAATAAACATTGATTGATTGACTGATCCTGCAGATGATGAAGCTCCTGAATCCAGCAGTGATATATTCCTGGAGAGGAATACATTCTGTTTCTACTGGGACAATACACACACAGACTCCTAGACACGCAGCCAGACGGAGGGGTTGGACATGTCTGGCTGCCAGTACCAGCTGACACTGCAGGTTGTGTGTGTGTGTGTGTGTGTATATATATATATATATATATATATATATATATATATATATATATATATATATATATATATATATATATATGTGTGTGTGTGTGTGTGTGTGTGTGTGTGTGTGTGTGTGTGTGTGTGTGTGTGTGTGTGTGTGTGTGTGTGTGTGTGTGTGTGTGTGTGTGTGTGTGTGTGTCTATGCTGTGAGTTTTAGGCCTTGAGAGTGAAGGCATACGGTATATTTTGTTTAATTATTGCAAGCAGCACAACATTTCCAGATGGTGTCCCAAAATATGTTAAGTCCTGTAGTGATATATGTAGGCCTATTCATTATTTTTGCACGTTTACATTTAGTTCAAATGCAACTTACGAATGTCAGCAGGACCTTAAAAAGCTGTTTTTGTGATGAGTGACCACTATGCTTCTGTGTTATTGTTTTTCGCTGTCAATGTGGTGCTGTCAAGAAGTGATTTATAATGTTGCAGTGGTATTATAAAAGTGTTTTGTACCAAATTGTAGTTAAGACTTAATGTAATGCATTGGTTTTAATGGCCATATTAGAAAAGTAGTGCATGAAACAACGAGTTCTACAACATTTTTTATTTGAGGCTTAAGAGTTGGTTTTAGGGTTATATAAAGTAAGAGTTAAGGACAAGGAAATACAATAAATCAAATAATTTCCTTACAAGTGTAGCATGTATGTGTGCATGTATTGTAGCGTTTGCTTCTTTGATACATAGCCCTTGCAGTACCCCCATGGCCAGGGGTGCATTGTCCTAGATCAGAGGTGCCCAGTACGTCGCGGGCGACCGGTCGCCCGCGGGGACAATGCTGGTAGACCGCGAGTCATTCATTAAAATAAAAAAAATCAAGCTCCGTTAAAATAGACAAAACAGGTTTTGATCCCTCCTCCCTTGTCCTCCCTGCCACTTAATTCAGGAGTTTACTTGATTGACAGAAAAAGCGACCTATCGCTTTCCAGTCTGTTAACCCAGAATGCAAAGCGATATAACATCAGTCAAGTGCCGGGTAGTGATGGGAATTCGGCTCTTCTTGGTGAGCCGGATCATTTGGCTCGGCTCACCAAGAAGAGCCGGCTCTTTCGGCTCCCAAAGGGCTCTTCAGTTTACCACATATTATACCTTTTATAATTAAATCAAATGCCATGCCTCATTTCGCTCCATTTGCTCTTTCCAGCGCTGTTTTTGCAGGGGGCTGATTCTGTGAGCTGCAGCTGACCACGCCCCCCTGCAGGAGAGGGGAGCGTGCTCTGAGATCAGCTGCTAGGCTGCAGCGGGGAGAAGAGGAGGACAAAAAGAGATCTCCGTCCTCCGTGTTTCATTCTTATAGAAGTAAGAAGAGAAGTAATGGGGCAGAAATCCTCCTTTTTACGCAGCGGTCCAGACATAGACATCATAGCTACGGCGACACATATTCAGTTGCCAGTTACTTTGGCATTAGGGCAGGGATATCTAGATACTTTCCAAGGTTTGACATAATGAATTGTGCTACTTTGTGCACATTGTGCAAGCAACGATGTTTTCAAATCTGTAATCAAAAAGCTCCTCAAAAACACTATCGAAGCAGTTCCTGCCTTTGTTACGTTAGTTCAAACAGTAACAACGGACTACTTTTCTTAGCGGATGCATGTCAATTTAAATCAATACATAAAACTATTTTTTAAATCAATAAAATCATTTTCTAAATCCATAAAAGCATTTCAATTAATATTGGGAGTCATGTCGTTACTTTGTTGAGAATGTGGCCAAGAATGTGGCCATCCAGATAAAGATCCCTCCGCTTCGCGTCGGGCTCCTGATCAGAGAGAGAGAGAGAGAGAGAGAGAGAGAGAGAGAGGGAGAGAGAGAGAGGGAGAGAGAGAGAGAGAGCCTATATTGGACCTATGTATATTTCATTATAACTTTGAGAGACTGTTCATAGGACCCATTTGAGTCTGGTGTCTAAGTTGAGTGTTCTACTCGTTTATTGTATTCCTTGTACTTATATTTGTGTTTTATGTTTAAGATTTCAGGACATGGAGAGTGGTTTCTTAGCCTGCTTGTTATGTGTTTCTTAACAGAGAGAGAGCGAAATAGAGAGAGGTTAACATGCCATTTTAGTTTTATGTATTCATGTATTTGTTTCTGTTCAAGAACCCAAATAGAGTTGTTGTAGTTATCCCATGTATACATAAAACGTGTTATTCAGCTCCTTGCAATTTGGGATTTTATTTTTGGTTGGTAGACCTCGGTGAGCTGGTCATTTCAAAAGTAGCCCACCGGCCCAAAAAGTGTGGGCACCCCTGTCCTAGATAGTGGTAGGTAGGAAGGTGTACTTGCAGTCTAAGATGCAGAGCTCAGTGAAAAGTAAAAATGGAGCACTGGTTTCTGGGGAAAAGTCATTTACATTTTAATGAAGACAGAAACTTAAAACTCTAATGAGCAATGACTTCATGCAGTTTCAAAAAATGTCAACCGCTTCAACCCTGATTTATGACTTACTGGTTTCCAGTAATAGAAGAGGGCCAGAGTTTAAATGAACCTGGATTTACAGAGCAAACTATGAAAAGCACGTCTAAATAGTAATTCAAATGTGAAACGTTCAAGCCTTAAGCTTGTGCCCATGTTTAGTTTGAGTGAAAGTCTGTAGCTGTTGATGAGCAAAAAGCTTTCCTCTTATCAGGAAAGTTGCTCTATAGACTCTGACGAATATAAAATTCATTGAGAAAAATACCCTGCAGCTCAATGGTACCACAATGGATAAATGCTTTTTAAATGAAAATCAGATAGATATTATTAGTTTCAGGGAATGCAGGCGTATTTTGCAAGGGCAGCTGTGATTTTAGAGCAAAAGTTCAAATGAACATTTTGTATTTGATGTCTTTGGAGCAACAGCACAGAGGATTATCTCATTATCTGTGTGAGATACAGCATGAAGAGACAGCATTAAGATATGCAAATAAAATAAGTTGCTGATATCACAGAATAAATAAGGTGTCCCCAAGGCTCACAAGTTAAAATGCCACGTGTGGACCACAACAGTCCGACTCTTCTCCCTTATTTCACATCTTATCTCTGTTGGTGCTGTCTGTCAGACGCATTAAAAACATTTAAAAACAAACACGGGACATAACAATTACGTGTGTAAAAAAGTATTGTTTGCAACCAATTCAATATGATGACTTTATGTTAATGTTCAGTTCCCTAAAATTGGGGGATTATTCATAATTAGTAAGGACTACAATTCCTGGAGATTGTCTGATGTAAAAACCCTCAGATTAATGGTAACCCTCTGCATGTGTACCTTAATATTGTTGTTTTATTTCAATAACAATGTCCTGGAGAATAAAGAAAAATTAACATGAAATATGTCCAAATGGAGAAACCGTAACCACTTAGGAGATAATAATGGCTAAATCAATTAAACAAGCATGTGATCAATCAAACAGTTCAAGATGTGGTAGTGTGACTCACAGGAATAATAACTGTTAACTTTTCCGTGCAACTACGGACAACTACGGACATTAATCCATGTTGACTGAATACAATGTTGGCAGGATGTAAATGAATAATGTAAAACAAAGTGTTGTATCACATGACATTACTGTTGGGAAAATACTGAATGTTCCTTCTATATCAGAGTAGTACATGATAACAGAGGCCCTACGTAGCTGTGTACGTAGCCGGATGTTTGACTACATGATGACGCTCATGAGACAGTGTTGAAGTTATGATAGCTAAATTCCTAAGATTGGCATGATGACACAGCCCCTAGAGAGATAGGCATATGACTGTCATGTTTATTGCTTACGCAGGCCTTAGCTAATCTGAACTAATGTGAGAATACTGCTTTGAACCAGTATTCTTCCATCTTGTTGACTGTAACACCTTCTCTTGTATATAAGTATATCAAGGACTCTAGGAACTATGCGTCCCATGCAGCCCTGTGTGTGACTTCCATTCTTGCAAGGATAATAAAAACATGTATCCTGATTTTGAAGACCAAGCCGGTGACGACTCCGAGGGACATTTTTCTAAGAATTACATTACATGTTACTTGTTCGATGCTTTTATCCAAAGCGACTTACATACTCAATACTGTGGCCAATCCACACAGGAGCAATTTGGAGTGACGTGTCATGCTGACTACAGTGGGGTTTGAACCTGTGCTCCCCTGATCCGAACACCAACGCAGTAGTCCACCGCGCCACACACCTCCAATTATCCTGCTATCAGAGTCATAGAGCACTACACATATTTTTCAGTGAATGTGCTACAATGTGTTATTGTGCTTGACCTGTCCCGTTAGTATATTGGCACTCAGTGTGCATCGTGTGTAGGTGGGAGGAGAAAAACAGCAACAACACACTGTAAACGTGGATCAATTGAGTATCTGGTTGGTTCTTGCTGCTGCAATATAATGCAACATAGCTTTACTTTACTTATTTATAATATCTCTACAAACCAAGCTTATACGGCAGTGTATTTGTGACGTTGAATGTCAACTTCTAGAACATGTTGATACTATTCAATACATCCATTTTGTCACTGTGACTGACAGAAAGGTATAACAGCGACAGTGTGATGGCTGACAGAATGTGTCACAGATAAGGTAAATACAGAGAGAGGTAGAGGAGGAGCTTTAAGGTGTTGATCGTCCCCCAGGGCATCCAGGGACATCCTGACTTAAGTCTATAATGCCACATAAGACGAGACAAGGTCCCTTGGCCTTCACAGCTATGAATTGTGACCTGAACAGCAAGGCATGCAAGGAAAGCATCTCCTCTGCTCACTTGTAATTGTGGATCAGAACTTCATCGCTTCATGCACTTCCTGTAGTCGTTTTTCCTAGTTTGGACTTTTTTTAAGAACATTTTTATTATCCGGAATATTTTATATAGTTTATTTGATATACTATTTTTCATTTTCATTTAATTTGTAATTGTTAATTCTCTATTCCACTTTTTAAGTATTTGTATTTTCATGTTGAACACACTGCTTCTGTAACAAAATAATGTTAATTATCTATCCATCTATTTACTGTATCTATCTATCTCTAAGGAATCTTTCAGTAACTTCAGCAGTATTTGTATAAACAGCACAAATGCAAAAGGTTTTTAAGGGTTCTTAAAGTTAGAACTAATGCGTTGCTACAGTGAAAGGTTGCAAATGTGCCATCTTGAATGTGGCTATTTTAAAAAGACTTCGCCCTGCCAGCTGCTCCCTCTCCATTCTGTGATGTCCATGCCTTATGAGCGAACAGCAGTACAAAGAAACTTAAATGAAATGTCCTCATTGTTATAACAACAGAACGTAGGTTACTCTGCAATTATTGCCTTTCTGAAAGTAGGCGAGTGCTTTCTGCTTTAAGAACGTTCAAATGCATAAAACTACTGAATTATTACTCAGGTACATGCCAGCCTGCTTTCATGATCCAAATTATTAACAAGGGAAGAAATGTGGACGGATGGATGGAGGCATTGAAGTGAAAATAATTTAGATATGTTGCATTAACATGTCGAATAGGATAGACCTATTCATTTTGACCCATTACTGAATCCGGGGAAAACTTCTTCATCTAAAACTAAATGGAGTGAACTAATGTGGGGAGTTTTTTCAGGTCATATATTACATCTAGAGAGGAAAAAGGGCTAGTACAGGAGAAGAAATGTAGGCTTTCTAACTGTGATGGTGTGATGAGAAACACAGATCGACAAGAGAGAGAGGGGGAGAGAAGGAGAGATTTAATAACAAAATGAAAAGAAAGAAAGTAAGGGAACATGAGTAAACCTGCAATCATTCAAAACAGAAGAAGCTCTAACCATATTTCAACACAAGTAATTACATTATCTCAGTAAATGTTGTATTTTTCATCGTTGCTTGTTTATTCATAAATAAATCTAGTGTTTTTTCAGTGTACTGTCTGAAATGATCAATGGCCCTGTGCTACTCTCCTGCAGTTTGTGTTATTCCTCTCCCCCTCCTCAACCTGTCTCTTCCTCTCTTTTCGGAAGCATCTCAATTAGAGAGTCGTTTTAGACAACTCTGAGCTGAGGGGATGTATGGATTGTAGTCTAAAGAGGATGAGAGGGTATTTATCAGGATGACTCACGCACCTGGGGAAGATCAGAATGTTAAACAGATTGGATCAATAGATTAACTTTTCCAGAACAGACTGCCTGAAAACTTGAATTAAGGTTAAGTGATTAAGGTCATCGATTATCGGTATCGCCTCTTTTTTTTATCAAATTGCCGATAAAACCTTGGCTCTGATGCGGCCGTTTCTCTGGCTGCAGTCACCATTCTCTGTACACGAGCAATGTCCCGCCCACAGTGCTATCTGATAGGCTATTACTGAAGTGTCAATCACCACTGAAGATTTTCCGGGCGGGAGCCAGCCAGAGCCAGAGAGGCGGGATCTTCTCAGATTACAGGCAGGTGAGAACTGCGAAGAACGCAGACACAGACAGAGGCAAGCAGCAGCGCTGAGCGGCAGAGCCATACATGTGTTTCGAAGGTAAATCAGTTGAAAGCCGAAGTTCAATAAACATCCCAATCCCCTATGCTGAAGTTGCAACAACACCACGATCTTATGATCCAATTCTATCAGTTTCCCAGTTACACAGGGACGCGGGAGTTGGGGGTGCGTGCAGTGTCTCGCAGCGGAGCAACTGTGGTGTGGAGGAGGGAGGAGGGGGGGGGGGGGCTGCGAGTGGAGCCTTGCAGTTTTTCAGGTTGATATGTGAATCTCATCAGCTAGCCAACATGTATCTAGCAAATGTTTAGCAAAATATTAGAAGTGAGTCTACTAGACTAACGTTAGGTCTACTGTAATAGCCTCACTTTTAATATTTTGCAAAACATTTTTTACGTTTTACAGTTGCTAGCAGCTTATTGGGATTGTATGCTAGATAAACAGGCATTGTTTTGATATAATAAATTAAGCATTATTGTTAGTTAAGCATGTCAACCTGCAGCCCCACTTGTAACTCTCTGTCTCTCTCTAACTCATTGCAGATGGCTGCACTAAAGAAAAGGGCACAGAGAGGAAACCAGTTGAAAGATGTTTAAAAGTGCATTAAAACATAATATATATGCTTAAATGCATTTAAAATAAATGGTGTTGGAGTTTGTGTTATTCTACATTTTGACACCAAGATTTTCTGATTTTACGGTTCCAAATATCGGTTATCGGTCTCCTTGATTACTAATAATCGGTATCTGTCTTGAAAAAGCAATATCGGTCGATCCCTAATAGGTATAGTATTGTAGCGACCCTGTATAGCAGGGGTGGCCAACCAGTCAGAGGTTAAAGGAATGGTCCACTCATTAGATAATTAATCAAAACTTCAGTATTTAGTGAAACGTTATGTTTAAACCATACCCTGAAGAAATCAGCGATATTCCCCGGTAAATAATGATTTTATAGCTCTTTTTTATCAAGACCTGTATATTCCGTCTGGCCGCCGCCATGTTTGCCATTTTCAGTAGTCACGTGATGGTCGTGACGTCATCCATGCGTTCACTTTGTCAACACACGGAAACATGGTGGAGTATTTCAGTTCGGACTCGGACGGATTGAAAAGATAATACATTTGCAACATAGGTAGTCCAAATGTTTGGAAATGCATGTGTGTATAATGGGAAGATGATATAAGATACTATATGTATGCATGTAGTACCACCCTTGCTAGCGATTCCCTCTCTAGTTTAGCATACTCAGCTTCGTTGTCCCTGGCCATAGAATCACGATTTTATGGGGCCGGAAAAACTGGGGGGAAATACACACTAGCCGGTACTACGCTATATGGAAAGGCCACCAAAAACTGGCCTGGCCTGGACGTTAAAACGGGGCTAGCCGCTGCAATGGAAATGCGCTATAACATACCTTATTCTTACTCCGAGCACTACTTCTGCTCCTCCGTCGCTTCACACTTGCAGAGGGCGATTTCTCTACTGGCCGAACTGGTGTCCTGGTCGGTGATGACACCAGAAAGACCGATGGTACTGCATCTCCATTGAGTAATGGTTGTTCTTTAAATCCCATGTTATGTTTGATCATACTCTGAGTAGTCGTCCGGAAATGTGAAATGTTCGCTGCATACATGAGCCTGTAAATCTCTCGGTTCGGGCCGGCCACATTTCGCTAGCCACTGCCTCCGAATGTACTTCTTACGCTTACCTTTTGGCAACAGATGGAACCGAGCATTCCGTGGATTGTTCCTATCCGAATTATGGCAATATTTCGCGATACAGTGAGGCATATTTGAATAGAGAAACTACAGTAAATAACATGGAGATCAACGTGTCTTCGAAAACCAAACGCATGGATTACGTCACGTCCGGGAAATGGCGGCGCCCACAGTGTTGATGTTATTTCGGTATATAATCAGTTTAAAATCACTGATAATGTCATCGGATTAAAAAAAAAAAGAGAGAGAGACTGGCAGAGACTGGTCTGTTTTATCGGATGATAATTTTAAAAAAATGAGTGTCATGAGCATACCATTCCTTTAAGAGCCACATTTTTTCTATGTTACTGCAAAGAGCCACATCACACACACAGTCACTGATATTGTTTCAGTTTTTTGTTTTCTGGAGACAAGATTTCAACCACGTCACTGATGCATTTTTGTGGCATTGGGATATATATTTTTTAAATCCTCTGGAGTAGAGAGAGGCGCTGTGGATTATTGTTATTGATTAATGCATCAGGGTTTCTTAGGGTCAAAAACACTAAACCCACAACTTAAGATGAAAGCATTTAGTTTATTTAATAAAAGAGCACATGTTCAATGTGAAAAGTGACAGTAGTTATAGATTATTTGCAATTTGGTGCTATATATATATATATATATATATATAAAACCTTGAATTTCAGGGGGGGGGCGCGGGGCTCCGTTAGCGGGGCGCAGCCCCCCTCCAAGACAATGGTAGGGGAAACACTGGATAGTGTTTAATCAACGATAGGTTTTCCCCCCTCAAAGGTGATTGGTTCACTGCATTGCAGGTATTATTGTGATTGGCTCTTGGGCCACATCAAAATTAGACGCGCTGTCATCCTCACGATACCAACATTTTGGTTTCGATACCAAGTCAAGAATTGCGATTCCGATTCTTTTTCTTAAAAAAAGGGAAACAGTCTTAAATGTAATTGTGCTTTATTTCACACCAGAACCATAACACAAACTTTTAAACAATGAGAACAATAAATAAAATAAATGACAAGAATTCGTATTAAATCAAATTAATACATTTATCACAGACAGGCCTCGTGGTGTCCGTAGGCTTGCCCTCACTGTCAGAGATATAGCTAAAATACATCAAAATGTCGCTTCTGGCGTCTTTTTTGTCAACAAGCCGAGGCGCAGCAGCAGTTGCACTCCCACTTGCAGCCATACTTCTCGTTTTCTCACATGCTCTGGCAGCTAGCGCGTGCACGAGAGAGGGGAGGGACTTAGAGCGTGCTTGAGAGGGAGGGACTGCAGGCACGGCTGCAGTGCAGGGAGTGGAAGCAGAGCGCTGCGGCTGAACACACACGGCTCTTATTAAAACGGCGCTTTCTCATCGGAGTACTTTCCCCCGTCATTCTTAAAGTACCGATACTAATGAAACGGAGGAATCGTAACGTTTTTAACGGCAGGGTATCGCGGTATACCTTTCAAGTATCGGTACACCGTGCAACACTAGTCAAGAGTCAGTGTCTCTCCCCCAAACTCACACATACAATTCGATATGAACTGAAGAGCCGCATGAAACTAGGCAAAGAGCCGCATGCGGCTGTATAGGATGGTGAGGGTGTCACTCAGGCATCCCCCGTCTCTCTGCCAATCATAGAGCTGCACAGTGATGCTGGTTGAGGTGCGGGCCAGTGGTTGGGGGAGCAGACGGGGGAGGGCGGGAAGTTGTGACATAGACACTGTTATATATATATGGGTATGTGTAGGAGTTAGAGTTAGTGTGAGGTTGAACCCACAAGCTGTACATGAACCGGTGATCATCTGTGAATAAGAAGAGTTATTAAAGCCTAATAACTGGAAGCCTGTTTCCGACTCCCTTTGTGATCGTTACAGTATCATCACTGAGCGATCAGAACTCGCAACACAGACATCACAACACGGAGCATTACGGAGAAAAAACGGGACATCGTCTCACCTTAGCTGTTATTCTGATCAAAAGTCGTGTTCAATGGCATTAAAACGAGAAAAAACGCAGCTGAAGGTTAATCCATAGGTTAATAATGTGTCTGTCTCTTTGAAAAAAGTATTGATAATCCATAATTCCATTTTTATTCAAAGATCGGCGAAAATGTTTTTGCTGCTAATGGTAAGGCAAGGCAAGGCAAGTTTATTTATATAGCACTTTTCAACGCAAGGCAATTCAAAGTGCTTTACAAAAAATGAAAGACAATAAGCATTAACCTGTTAAGGCCGAAGGTCCCCAACACTGTGCCACAGGGCATCTTAATATTTAAAAACCTATTAATGTCTTATACCAGATTAACGAGAAAAATCTCAGCTAACTGACTATATGAACCATTTTTACAGAAACAAAACACAAGTCTCACAAGAAGCGTTAGCATTAGCCCTTAGCTAAAATGGGCAGATGCTACTTCCGGTGCTAACTAGCAAAAACGATCTTTACAACTTAATATTTTCTGCACAAACTACATATCATCTGAAAGCTGATACTCCACAGATTATTTGGTTATAAGTATCATCACTGTAGGACACAAACTTACTGAGCTAGCAGCCAGAACAGATAAGAGAAAAAACAGCAATTTTCAAAACCATAACAATAAATATGTCTTACCGTTGCTGTTTTGTGATCAAAGCTCTTGTTCAAGGGAATAAAAACGCTGTTTAAGGTTAATCCAATGTCTCTTAGTCACTTTAGAATTGTTCCTGATAATCTATCATTACATTCATGGCAGCAGAGTAGTTATAAAGTTTCGCAGTCCGGAGGTAATGCTGTCTCACATGCTGTTTACGCAAACCTCTCTTTACTTGACGTAAGTGTTTAGCGGGACTTACTAACTGTTACTCGATTCTATTGGCTCTAACGGTTCAGAAAAGGTGTCAATCACCCAAATCGACCAATGGGTTCCAAAGATATGATCCTGCGTAGTATAAACTACGCCTGCTCCGGCTCCATTACGCATTACGCAGCCAGAAGGGAGAGCTTCACCACAGAGCAGCTGCAAGAGATGCTAGCTGACGATAGCTATGATCATACCAGATGACTCTTCGTCGGATGATGAAGATCTCCTCCAGCCAGACCTGGATCCGGACAGTAGTGACTCGGATGTTGAACTTCCACCACGGGAAAGGTATGTAATCTCTCTGTTTTTATATATTATGTGGTCGGTGGAACTGCCTCACAGTGCTAGCTTAGCCAAGAAGCTACAGGAATGATTAGGCAAAATGCTAAATAGTGTTACTTGCCTTTTTGGAGTTACATTTTCTAAATGAATGGCCAGTGAATGAATATATATATATATATGTTTACTTATTTATTTGTTGTAGTATTATTCATTTATTGTCCAATATTATCCTTTTTATGTATTGCTTTTGTGTTTGGTGGACCTGCATCACAGTGTTAGCTTAGCCAACAGGAATGATTAGCCAAAATGCTAAATAGTGTTACTTGCCTTTTTGGAGTTACATTTTCTAAATGAATGGCCAGTGAATGAATATATATATATATATATATACGTTTACTTATTTATTTGTTGTAGTATTATTCATTTATTGTCCAATATTATCCTTTTTATGTATTGCTTTTGTGTTTGGTGGACCTGCATCACAGTGTTAGCTTAGCCAACAGGAATGAATAGCCAAAATGCTAAATAGTGTTCCTTGCCTTTTTGGAGTTACATTTTCTAAATGAATGGCCAGTGAATACATGTATACATGTATAAAATTATTCATTTATAGTCCAATATTATCCTATAAGTATAAGCCAGTGAATTAATCGAATCTCTTTGTTTTTCCACATTTGTTAGATGGGGTGTGACCCCAGCAGGACAACGCCACACACCCAGAAGACTTTCAGGGAGCAGCTTGCTGCAGAATTGTTGGAGTTTGCTGAAGGCCCTGCACCTCCACCACCCCCTCATCCACCACCACCACCCCCCCCCCCCCTCCACCACCACCTCCTCCTCCCACCACCACCACCCCCCCCCCCCCTCCACCACCACCTCCTCCTCCACCACTCACATGCATGCCCGAGTATTATGGGGAAGATGCCACCAAGGTCAGGAAGAACTGCAGGAGGTGCCTAGATGCTGGACTCAAAAGGGTGAAGACACCTGTGTACTGCAGGAAGTGCCAGGTCCCTCTGTGCTTCACTATCAAAAAGAACTGTTTCAGGGAGTGGCACGACCTAAATACTGGAACATTCAGGTGGGTATAAAGTTCAGGTAGGTATAACATTTTGCGAGTGTTTATTTAAAAAAAAAAAACTTGTTGTTTTTATATACCTAGTGTGATTTTATTGTATAGTACGTTGGTAAAATGTTTGTTTTTACATGCCAATTGTGTGTTGGTAAAATGTTTGAAATAAATCTGCCCCAGTTGGAGTCAAATGTTACATGTTTCCGTTTTTTTTTATTGTGCAAGTACACCTACACACAATGTAGAGTGCATTGGTACAGTTACATACACACACAGCTACACTTACACACCTACACGTACCCACACAGCTACACTTACCCACACAGCTACACTTACACATACAGCTACACTTACATACCCACACAGCTACACTTACCCACACAGCTACACTTACATACACACACAGCTACACTTACCCACACAGCTACACTTACACATACAGCTACACTTACACATACCCACACAGCTACACTTACATACCCACACAGCTACACTTACACAAATATCTGTAATATTTTTTTAAGAATTTTTTTTTTTTTTTAATATTTTTAAGAATTTTTTTTTGAGTGGAATGAATACCTATAGTGATGATTCAATGTAATACAATGATTTTTATAGTCTGGTACCTGAAAAAGGTCAAATGGCACTGATGGAACCAAATGTGCCCAAAGCTTATTCCGCCTGGACTTTATTTTCATAAACCTCTCTAAAAAGGTCAAATGTCACTTGTTTTGCCTCAATCCTGATACAGGGTACTTATTATGTTATACTTTGGATTCCTAAAGCTTTTAGGCTAGTAACCCATCATTCAAGGTTGGTCTTCACTATAAGTAATGGGTTTTCTTTAGGCGGAGACAGGAATTTACATTTTTTTGCCATGTTCCATCTGAATTTACTCTGACACAGAAAAATCTATATTGATTCTGACACTTCTACATCCAACTCACAGATGTAACCTTGCTTTGATGACAAAAAATATTCATATAAACCTTTTAGAAGTGAAGTTATAGTCATTTGTTCTGGGAATGTCCTTTTCGAGCCTGAAACCTGAAAAACAGGCTCGGGGCTTAACAGGTTAAAAAAGAAAAGCTAATAAAATAAACATTAAAAGGAAAAATACATGGATAAAAGTTACAGCGCAGTCTAAAATATGAATTGTTCAATTAAACATTAAAAGGAAAAGTACATGGATAAAGTTACAGTGCAGTTTAAGATATGAATAGTTCAATTAAAAGCAGCGACAAAAAGAAAAGTCTTCAGCCTGGATTTAAAAGTAGTAAGAGTTGCAGCGGACTAGGGCTGTGCAATTTAATCGATCTTGCGATATATATCAATATTTAGTTTTCCGAGAAAGTATCGATATTTCAGCCGCGGGTATCGATACATTAAGTCTGATAACTGTGTTCGTTATACTCGCGTCCAGGAGAGAAGCTTTAAAAAGGAGACTAATTGAGTCTCTGAGAATGTTCAAATGTATACTTTAATTAATAAAAAGTGCGGTAATGTTACAAGCAGAAGATGGTTCAGTCAGAAAAACAGCTGTGTTCTGGCTCTCGTGAGCGAAGGGAAGAGAGCGAGCTCCACCTTTCCAGCTGTTAAATATCCTCTGCTGGCTCCTCCCTGTGAGCCGGTTGGCGCTGCTGGGGATCGGCCCTCCACGTCTCCAATGTTCATTGTTGCGCATTACAGAGGATTCAGACATTGCACATTAAATATATAACTAAACACGCCTTTTCTCCTCCTTATCTCTTTCATGACTTTTCATTTAATACATTTGAAACGCTGTAATCAATACTCCAAAAATACCTCACGGCTGGTATCATTTCCGGTAGTTTCGAATGTTGTCTCATGCTACCCACGTCTGTAAACAAACGTATTCAAATAAACTGTACCTTCATTTAATATTCAGCAATAATAATATCTCGACGTCTATAGTTGTAGTGTTGAAATCATTAGGTTTCGGTGTGCAACACTCCGTGTCATATCGCTACTAAATTCACCTCTATAGGAAATTGTATATTAGCCACATGCTAAATGCTAACCGGAGATGAAGGATTTTCAGAATAAAAGCTCAACAACTGGTTGTGCACAACAACTTCTGGTTTTTCAGTATAAAACAGCATTTAAACTGACGGTATGTTTATGGTACTTTATGCCATCAAAACATTGATTTTAATTTCTAACAAGTCCCATTCAAATCCCCCGTGTTCCGCCACCTGCTGCACCTTTTAATTCTCCATTGTCCATTGTGATACTGCACTTTATGTACTTACGTTTCAAAGGCTTGTAAGCTACAGTTTGCACTGTTTCAATAAATGAAACTAATTTTCTCACCACATCTTTTGATTCATTTTGTCCAGCATTTGCAAGCTGGAGACTCTCTGTCAGAGCCATATATTGTATAATTGATGCTTTCAGTTTTCAGTTGAATTAATTCAATCCAAGTCAATGGAACACTCACAAGATGTCACCAAAATCCCACTGTCCCTTTAAAATCTTTCAGAAAATGATATAAGTGTATCGAATTATATCGAATTATATCGAATCGTATCGAATCGTATCGTTGGCTGAATATCGTGATATATATCGTATCGTTGGCTGAATATCGTGTATCGTATCGTATCGTGAGATTAGTGTATCGCCACAGCCCAACAGCGGACCTGCAGGTTTCTGGGAGTTTGTTCCAGATATTTGGAGCATAATAACTGAACGCTGCTTTACCATGTTTAGTTCTGACTCTCGGGACAGAAAGCTGACCAGTCCCTGAAGACCTGAGAGATCTGGATGGTTCATAATTTAGCAGGAGGTCAGTAATGTATTTTGGGCCTAAACCATTCAGTGCTTTATAAACCAGCAGCAATATTTTGAAATCTATTCTTTGACACACAGAAAGCCAGTGTAAAGACTTCAGAACTGGAGTGATGTGATCCACTTTCTTAGTGTTAGTGAGGACTCGAGCAGCGGTGTTCTGAATCAGCTGCAGCTTTCTAATAGATTTTTTAGTGAGACCTGTGAAGACACCATTGCAGTAGTCGAGTCTACTGAAGATAAAGGCATGGACAAGTTTTTCCAAATACTGCTGTGACATTAGTCTTTTAATCCTAGATATATTCTTTAGGTGATAGTAGGCTGATTTAGTAACTGTGTTAATGTGACTGTTGAAACTCAGGTCAGAGTCCATGACTACACCTAGATTTCTGGCTTTATCTGTTGGTTTGAACATTGCAGACTGAAGCTCAGCGCTAACTTTTATACGTTCTGCCTTGAGTCCAAAAACCATTACCTCAGTTTTATCTTTGTTTAATTGGAGAAAGTTTTGACACATCCAGTCATTGATTTGTTCAATGCACTTACTCAGTGTTTGAATTGGAGCATAGTCTCCTGGTGAAATTGTTACGTACATTTGTGTGTCATCTGCATAGCTATGGTAACTTATTTTGTTGTTCTTCATTATCTGAGCCAGTGGTAGCATGTAGATGTTAAAGAGAAGAGGCCCCAAGATGGAGCCTTGAGGAACCCCACATGTCATATTTGTCAACTCAGATGTGTATTTACCTATAGAAACAAAGTTGTTTCTATCCTTTAGGTAGGATTCAAACCAATTTAGAACTGTTTCCGAAAGTTCCAACCAGTTTTCCAGTCGGTCTAGTAATAGTAGCTGTGGTCAACAGTGTCAAACGCAGCACTGAGATCTAATAATACTAACACTGAAGTTCTGCCACTGTCTGTGTTTAAGTGGATGTCATTAAAGACCTTTACAAGAGCAGTCTCAGTGCTGTGGTTTGGACCAAAGCCTGACTGGAACACATCGAAACAGTTATTTAAATGCAAGAAATTACTCAACTGTTGAAAAACCACTTTTTCAATGATCTTACCTAGAAATCGGAGGTTTGATATGGGGCTGTAATTGTTCATTACTGAAGCATCTAGATTATTCTTTTTTAAGAGCGGTTTAATGACTGCAGTTTTCAGGGCCTGTGGAAAAATACCTGAGTGAAGAGATTTGTTTACTATATGAAGTAGATCTGAGGCCATGCAAGGCAAAACATCTTTGAAAAATCCTGTTGGAATAATATCAAGGCAGCAGGAAGAGGATTTCAGAAGTTGTATAATGTCCTCTAGGTTTTTATCATTAATCTGATGGAATTGTGTCATGATGTCTGAATTGATGTTAAGTGGACACAGAGACAACACATTTGCTGTTCCTGATGCAGAGGGACTGACTGCTTGTCTGATTTTCTGAATTTTGTCAGTGAAAAAGGAGGCAAAATCGTTGCACGCCCTGGTGGATAGAAATTCAGAGGCTACTGACACTGGGGGGTTAGTTAGTCTGTCGACGGTAGCAAACAAAGCACGTGCGTTGTTTTTGTTTTTGGTAATGATGTCAGAAAAGAACGATTGTCATGCGTTTTTCAATTCCAAATTATAAAGGCCAAGTCTCTCTTTATAAATGTCAAAGTGAACCTGGAGATTTGTTTTTCGCCACCTGCGTTCAGCTTTTTGACATTCTCTTTTTTCTGTTTTAACGGTCATGGCCTTTCTCCATGGAGATATTTTCTTCCCAGTCACTTCCTTTACCTTAACTGGAGCAATGGCATCGATAACATTTTACATTTTTGAACTAAAATGATCTACTAGCTCATTTACTGTGGTGTTAACAGGGGCAAGTGTGGATGAAAAATTCTGAGTAAACATTTCCCTAGTATTTTCAGTTAAATATCGCTTTGTGGTTACCTCTTTTTGAACATTTGTGTGAACAGAAATAGAGCTCTCAAAGAAAACACAGGAATGGTCAGAGAGCGCAACATCAGTCACCACAACCTTAGAGATATTCAGACCCTTTGAGATAATTAAGTCCAGAGTGTGCCGCTTATTGTGCGTGGGCTCCGTCACAGGCTGAGTCAGTCCATAGCTATCAAGAACACAAAACAGTTCTTTAGCCCCTCTGTCCTGGGGGTTGTCAACATGGATGTTAAAATCACCAACAATGACAAGACGGTCAAAGTCAATACACACTATAGACAGCAGTTCAGTAAAGTCATCAAAAAAGCTTGCACAGTATTTGGGTGGTCTATAGATATTTAGGAACAGAGCTCGAGAGGAGCATTTCAGCTGAAGGGCCACATATTCAAAAGAATCAAAGTTTCCATACGATGTCTTCCTGCATTGAAGGGAATCATTAAACAGAATAGCAACTCCACCCCCTTTCTTATGCATTCTTTCCTGACTCATAAAACTAAAGTTGGGAGGGGTTGATTCGATAAGAACAGCTGCACTGTTATTTTGTTCAATCCAAGTGTCTGTTAAAAACATAAAATCAAGATTGTGCTCGGTGATAAAATCATTGATTAAAAATGTTTCTCCTGCCAAAGACCTGACATTTAATAAAGCTAGTTTAAGTTTGTTAAACACACTATCAGTCATGTTTTTTGTAACAAGCTGTGGCTGTCATGGAATCACTGCTAAATTAGATAAACTCACACAAACGTTTGGGCGCTTCCTGTTTCTAAGATGATTCCCCGCTCTTAATCTATTACCTATCAACCCAGATATCGGCAAAGCTACTGGCAGGCAGGGCCCCGGCATGTCCTGGAAAGAGTTGAGAGTGCCATACGCCCTTGAGCCTGGACCCATCACATATCAGTGAGAGTTTGTTGTGTTTTGTACACACACACACATCCTTATCAGGCTTCGGAGACTGCCGATGCTTTCTTGAAGGGAGGGGAGGTGGTTGATGTAGGCACGGTGATGGAGACGGGGGAGATGGTGCGGGGGTAGAGGACATGCTGCCAGGGTGGGGAGGTGGTTGACGTAGGCGCGGTGATGAAGACGGAGGAGATGGTGCGCGCCTCCGCTGTGATTTTGGTGGCCGTCGTTGAGGAGTAAAGGACATGGTGCCAGCCCTGCGTATCGCCTTAGTTTAGTCTTTGAACTCCAGGAACGGAGTATCCTCAAAGGCGTTGACGGGGACGGGGACGGGGGGGGTGACAGGCGGCGGAGACTCCTCCGTGTGTCTCATATGTCTCCCATAATCAGAACATTCCTCAGGCGGGTGCAGTGATAATTCTTCAGGGTTTTCTGAGCGATGTGTTGTGTCTTTCTCCTGTTTTGATTCCTCTTGCCGCTTGTCCTTGGCAGAGGGAACAGATGCGTTCATCACTGCCTGATGACGCAGGCAGTTGAATATGTTAGAGATAAACAATTTCACTCCTGACTTGTTCAGGCAAACTCCATTTGCCTTGAAAAGATGTCTGCGGTCCCAGAAAAAGTTAAAATTGTCAATATAATTGACAGAATGGTCAGTACAGACAGTTGAAAGCCAGGTGTTCAGTGCAAACAATCTGCTGAATCTCTCCACTCCTCTTCTGACTGGCGGTAGAGGGCCACTGATGAACACCTCTGCATTTAGAGAACTGACCGTTTCCAACAAACATTTAAAGTCTTCTTTCAGCACTTCTGACTGTTGTTTCACAACATCATTTGTTCCAATGTGCAAAACCACATTCTTCACAGTCAGATGTTCAACCCCAATATGCAGGATCTTCTCAGCCAAGTCAGAGACCACATCCTTGGGAAAACAGAGTACTTTGGTGTTGTTCTTACTACACAGACCTTTTACATCTCTTACAGCAGAGTCACCCACACTCAGAGTTTCAGGCCCAGTCGTTAGCTTTCCCTCTAGCCTTTTACTTTTGGAGTAGCTATTGGTCCTTACCCTGCTATGTGAAGAGGACGGGTTATCCAGGTCATCAGAAAGAGATCTCCGGCTCTCGGTCAGCGGAGCGTATCTGTTCTGGATTGGCACACTCGGTGGTTTAGGAGGATTGTTTGTAGTTCTCCCTTTAGCAGCTGTCCACAGCTGTTTCCTAGTATGAATAGGGGTTGAAGAGGCGCTCTTCCTGGGTGATAACAATGCAGGCCAGCCGGTCGCATCACAGATTTCTGAGCACTGGGCTCTGCCTGTTATCCATCCTCCCAAATCCCATGAAAATGATTTACTCTTAGGCTTTGCACCCAGAGAGTTCCAGGGAGGACTACCACTTGTAGATGTATTACCCGGTACACAGCCCTGCTGTTCCTTGGAATCCTTGTAGCTGCTAACTAGCTGTGAGTTAGCATACCCTTTTTCATTATTTTGCAACACTGGTAAAGTGGTGTCATTCCCACGACATAGTCCATTCACTTCCACATTAACTTCCAACCGTTGCATTTTTATTTCCAACACATCCATCTTCTGTAGAAGTTTGTGGAAGTCATCTGTAGAGAACGGAGGCATTTTTCTACCAACTAGCTTAAGCTAAATAGCATGCAGTAGCCTACCAGGCTTTAGCTGTTGCTAGGCCACACTACTGTAAGACTGAGGTCGTCGTAAAAATGTTTAAATATGGCTGAGATCCTCCGTCTATTTACGAAGATGAACTGTCCCAGTGATAAGTTAATGTCCAGGAGCCGCTGCTCGAAGTTTTCAGAGAATAAGAATAGGAAAATCAGCATAAAAAGTAAGCAGAGGCAGGAGCAAGCAGAAAAGCGTCTGCACTGTAAGAAAGAAAGATAAGCCACCAGAGGTTAGCACCAGTGGTGTTTTCTCCTGGAGGCCAAGGGAAGCCAGGCTTCCCCTGTTTTTTCGGATTGTAGTTATAATTTTAATAAATAAAAACACTTTGTTTAGTTTCGGAAATTCTTTGTTGTGTGTTGCTGGCGGTCCATCTCTCCCCCATTCTCATTGAGTATTTTACAAACAGTGAAACAGCGCCCCTCTAGATGTTATGGTGAAACAGTAGATTGCACTCACTGTTGCGAGAGGAGGCCAGCCGAAATTGGCTTCCCTTGGTGAAAAAAAATGGAGGGATTGACCAATCAGACAAGGCTCACGTCATGCCCCTGCCAACCTGTGATTAGTCAGGGCCATGCCAAGGGAAGCCAGAGGCGGCTGGCTTCCCTTGCCTCACAATCCAATCAAATCGCATCAACTTAGTGTTGCAGTGACGTGTCCTAAAATCCGGAAGTAAGCTGCGCTCGGTTTCCCTCGACAAAAAAGCAATGGGATTTCTCCATAGGATTTAGGAAAATAACTCGAAATAAGGTCAGTGGATAACGAACCTGTTAGATAAATGCACGTTTTGTTCAGTCGGATAATATCCACATGTCTACCCTACTTTCCACTCTCACCGCCGTTAGAAAGTAGCAAGCAACTGAAGCAAGTGCAATTATGGAGGGTGGAGATTTGGAGTATTTCATCAAAAATACAGCAGCAACAACAAATAAAATCTGATGACAGGCCAATGCCCAAACTGGAGCTGTGTACAGCGAGGAAAAAAGGAGTGAATCGGATGTAAAACGTTAAAGGTCTCCTGATTTAGTTTGTGAATGTGTTACGTGCCAGGCAGGCTGTACATGTGTGGTTTTCCTTCCCTCCTGTGTTTCTCTCTTTTCCCTGTCTTCTGCACAGCTAATCAGCAGCTGATCGGTATCTGCCTGTGCACCTGAGTCTGATGGCTGATTGGATCCTCTCACCCTCAGCTGGCCTATCAGCAACCAGGGCCGACCATAAAGGAGGCACCCAGGAAGTCTTCTCTTTCTCACTCTGGGCCTGTTGCTGAGGAAGGAACACGGCTGTGTTTAGCAACTAAAGCTCTTTGAATACTCTGACCTTTGTTAATGTGTGTGTGTTGAGAGGTGGAGGAGTTAGGTAAGTCTGGGGTACCCTGTACATTTCTCACCACCTCGCTAACTATTGTTTAGACACACTAGGTAAGCGGATTGTTGCCACCCCTGTATATTGTTTTGTCAAATTCTTTGTAGTTAGTTTTTGTTTGAGTTTGGTTTCAAAGGATAGTTGTAGAGATAGGCCTGGTTTTGTTATGCTTGTTTCTTTTGTTTGGCACAATCCTTTGACTCCTCCTCACCAACAGAGTGTTTCTGTTTAATTGTATGTTATGATAGGTTACAAGGAATAAACCTTTTGTCAAACTTTACTCTGACTCTCTCATAATTATTGGTTGTACGTTATTGTCTCCAGGTCCCCTAGACCAGTGGTTCCCAAACTTTTTGTGCCCAAGGCACACCCAAGGACAAGTAAAAATCTCAAGGCACACCTATTGTGCAAAATAGCCCTTATAACACGTGTTATCACTCATATCATGTAAAATATCTGTATTATGTGCATAATTATTTACTAATGCCAAATAAAATGTGACAGACAACTATATTACTCATGAAATATTTATTAACGAAATATTTCAGAAATTAATTTGAAACGTTATCAAATTAGGCTTCATCAAAGCAGCAACACACTCATTTAAACCAGACAGGTCACAGCATTAAACATGAGACAAAGGAAATTCAGCACAGAGAACTGTCAATGCAAGGAAGCTGCATTGTCCATGGTCCTGAACTACAAATTATAAATGTAACATTTCAGCAGAGATGGGGTCGTTACTAAAAAAAAAGTAATATATTACATATTACTTTAAAAAAAAGTAATATATTACACTACTTCGTTACTCTACATAAAGTAACTCGTTACTTTACTCGTTACTTTACTCGCAGGGCCGGCCCGTCCCTCCCTGCAGGCAGATCACGCAGACTGCTAAAGTTTCAAATGTTCTCTTTAGTTCAGTTTCCATTGTCGCATAAGACTGATCCAGATCCTGAATGTTTTCCTATCTGACCATGGCTGTCCTCTGTCTCCTGCTATCTGTATATTTTGCGCAGTCTATCTCTGCTCACGCTATTGCGTCGGCGTGTTCTCCTGCGTGTTGGCCATGTGTTGCACTGGAACAAGACACCGCAAAGACTTCAGCCGAGCACGTACAATAACTCTGCTTACCAGCAGGCGGCGGGAGTGTGTATTCGTCATTCAAAACAGGCAACAACCGGAAGACAGAGAAGAAGAACAGACTGTGATATAAACAAACAACAAATAGCGTGTGCGGTAGCTCCACCTTAGCATGTGTTCTTTGCAGGTGCTTGTTGAGGTTTGACGTGGTGTTTACAGCAGTGGATAACAGCTTCTGGCCTGGACACAGTTTGCACCTCACCGTCACATTCCTGTCTATTCTTCGGATGAACTCAAAATAATGGGCATACCTCCACCCCTCGAGAGTTATCGCTGACTCAGCCATGTTTATGCAGCACTGCACGTGGAGATGTGGACGCACAAGTCGCGCAGATTACGTACATATAAACTTACAAAGTACTGATATAGTAAATTAAAAAATAATTATTTTTGTGTAGTTGTATATTGCAATAATAACGTATGGTTGTCACAAAATCCCACGGCACACCCGGACTTGCCTCACGGCACACCAGTGTGCCGCGGCACACCGTTTGGGAACCACTGCCCTAGACCTTAGTGGGGACGTAACAAATGGGGACTCGTCCGGGATATCTATTTTCCTGAAATAAAAACAACCAATAATTGAGAAGTTATTGTAGGTGTTGTACATTGGCTGAAAAATGGGTTTTGACTTACAGGACTTTATTGAAAGTCCAAGTGTTGATACGTTGTATTCCTGTCGCAAAGATGACATGTTATGTATTGCAGCTCACTTTAACATTACAGTAGACAAGTATAAAGTAAAAAAAGAGATAAGAGAGAAAATCCTGCAAAAACTAGAGGAGTTAAAGATTCTTGTAATCCCAAGCATGTCAACTCAGCCTAGGGCTGAGGTGTCTATTGAAGATGATAGGGAAAGAGTATTAGCTACACCTAGAGTTGACAAGTTTAGTCCTCAAGCTCCTCCTGCAACGCTTCCTAGGTTTGAGGCTTTCTCTCCGGGTAGCTTAGGTGCAAGTAGTGATGCCAAACTAAAAGTTCGTCTTGTCCGTCTTCAGATGGAGGGCCAGGAAAAGGAGCGTAGAGCGGACTATGAACACAGGCTGCAGATTCGCAAGTTAGAGATAGAAGCTGAGAAAGAAATCACGTTAAAGCGGCTTGAAGTTGATGCCCTGAGAATCTCTTCAGAGCAGACATTTGAGAGGTCAAGACCTTCACATACAGTCTCTCATACAAAGAGTTTTGATGTTAGTAAAAATATTGCTTTAGTGCCAACTTTTAGAGAGTCAGAGGTTGACTCATATTTTTGTGCTTTTGAGAGAATTGCTACCGCACTAGTCTGGCCTAAAGACATGTGGCCAATCCTACTTCAGTGCAAATTAGTAGGTAAGGCTCAGGAAGTGGTATCTTCACTTTCTTTGGAAGAAAGCTTGCAGTACGAAGTGCTTAAAGAGTCGATATTGCGTGCTTATGAGCTTGTGTCTACAGACAAAAGTTCAGAAACCATAAAAAGTCTGCTACGCAGACATTTGTTGAGTTTGCGCGAGAGAAGGGCATTCTCTTTGATAAATGGTGTGCGGCTAATGAAGTGACGGATCATTTTTGAGAGTCTTCGTCAGTTACTTCTCTTGGAAGATTTTAAGAATTCTTTGCCTGAAAGGATGGTGATATTCTTAAATGAACAAAAGGTCACTTCACTGGCTAAGGCAGCTGTTTTAGCGGATGAATTTATGCTCACTCACAAGACTGTGTTTTCTTCACCCTTGCGCCCAGATAGAGCTTCAATATCACAAACCGGAAGACCTGATCTTGGCCCAACAACTTTTGAAAGGTCTAGAGGACCACCATCACCTCCACGGGGGCCCCGTGAGTGTAACTACTGCCATAAAACAGGACACCTTATTTCAGGGTGTCATTTCTTAAAGCATAAACAACAATTTTCGCAACGCTTTCAAACGCCAAAAGGCATGGGACTCATTAAAGGAGTTTCCCTAGCAGAAATAGAAATGTCCCAGGAAGATAATGTACCTGATCCCTGTTTCAAACCCTTTATTTCCAAGGGCTTTGTTTCTTTTACAGGGGATCCTAAAGACCAGCTGCCAGTACAGGTACTTAGGGACACAGGAGGTTCTCAGTCCATTATTAGGGAAGGCATCTTACCTTTAACCTCCAGATCATCATGTGGATCAAGTGCTGTTGTTCAAGGGGTAAGCATGACACTAGTTGCGGCTCCTTTGCACAATGTTTATATTCACTCACCTCTTGTCAAAGGATTCTTTAAAGTAGCTGTCCTCCCTGCCTTTCCCATCAAAGGTGTTGATTTCATCCTCAGTAATGACTTGGCTGGGGCAAAGTTAAGCCAGTACCTGAGGTCATTGATTCTCCTGATCTAAGTTTAGATGCAGAGAAATCAGCTGAAGTACCTCCCGAAATCTTTCCTGCTTGTGTTGTTACAAGGGCACAGTCAAAGAAATACGGAGAGGACTTGTCTGATTCTTTTCTTGCTACAGGGCAGTTTCTTGAAGACATGACAGTGTCGGACCGACTGCCAGAGGAGGCCCGGTCTGCTGGTGCTGGATCACCTAGTAACAGCTCAGAGCTTGTACAACTGCCTGTCACTCGGGAAGAATTCATGGCAGCCCAGTTAAGTGATGAAACACTTTCTAAATGTCTCTCTTCTGTTATCAGTCACGAGGAGGCCAAGTCAAAGTAGATGGCCTACATTATGGAAGATCACCTATTAATGCGTCGCTGGATTAGTGATGCCTGTGAGGAGTCAGACTCCTTAGCAATTTATCAAGTTGTCGTGCCAACAACCTATCGTTCTCAGGTGATGTCCTTGGCTCATGATCATCCATGGTCAGGTCACATGGGGGTAACAAAAACGTATCAAAGAGTTTTAAAACACTTCTTTTGGCCAGGACTTAAGTCTGATGTAGTTCTTTATTGTCGAACATGTCATGTGTGCCAAGTTGTTGGTAAACCGAATCAGGTGATTCACCCTGCTCCTCTCATTCCTATTCCAGTAATGGGAGAGCCATTTGAAAGGGTGATTGTGGATTGTGTGGGACCCTTACCTAAAACTAAAACTGGAAACCAGTTTAATGCTTATTAGAGTTTTGGCTGGAGAGTGTGTGCGGACCTGTCGGTTAGATAACAGGCGTGTGTAAGTCCTGCATATGATACAAATGTGTGTAAAATGATACCGGTTGCTGTAATCACTCATCTGGTTACGTTATTACATTGACCACCACACCCCCGATCCAAAAGAAACAACGTATTATTGGCTTCCCCTAATTTTTTTCCCATGCCACGCTACTGGTTATCACAGCTTCCGGTTTTTCTACTCGTCACTCTCACTCCTTATTTGGTAACCTGTGTGTGTTTGTGGAACTTTCCCTCAATTCCATTGGCTCTGACGGTTAAAAAGAGATGTCAATCATCCAAATCGACCAAGGGGGGCCAGAGATATGGAAAATCCACCCAAATGACCAGAGAAGTTTGTTTTTTCTTTGCTAAACCTCTCTAAAAAAGGTCAAATTTCACTTGTTTTGCATCAATCTTGATACAGGGTACTTATATGTTGTACTTTGGATTCCTAAAGCTTTTAGTCTACTAACCCATCATTCAAGGGTAGTTTTCACTAGAAGTAAAAAATAATTTTTGGACAGACACTATAATTTACAGTTTTTTTTACTATGTTCAATCTGCATTATCTTTAAAATAAAAAACAACTATATTGGTTCTGACTTGTCTACATCCAACTCACAGGTTTATCATTACTTTGAGAAGAAATATTATTAATTTAACCCTTTTAGAAGGGAAGATATGGTCATGGCGCTATAGAAATCCAAATTATTATTATTTCATTTGTTCTGGGAATGTCATTTTCGAGCCTGAGACCTGAAAAACAGGCTCAGGGTTTAACAGGTTAAACCAAATAGTGTTTTATGCAGTTGTGGATTGATTTACTGAATTGACTAGAATTAGAAATCCTCTCCTTTATGTTTGGTGGTATTGAAATGTCATTGTGAAGAGGACTGCGGCAATGCATCACCAAAACACAAAGCCTGCAGAGAGCGACGTCCACGCTCACACACAGATTTCTCAATTTCATCTCTTCAAAGTACCAACCTCCCCTTTTAACAAGGGCACAGAGTGTCACTCACATGTAAACACACACGCTGCATCCAAACTAAGTACCAGTCGAACAAATAGGGAGCCAGCTCATTTCCCTTCTAACAGGATTACTCAGAATAAGTGATACATGATTTCCAGACTCATGACCAGACGAGGGAGAGGATTGAGGGGATGATAAGAGGGAGGGATGAGGAAGAAAAACAAGAATATTGACATTAAGTCTTTGTGCTGTTCCAGACAAACATGATAGCTGAGAGTAGTGCTTGCAGCTTGAAAAGAAAGGTGCGTTGATTCTTCAAGCGGTGTAATACTAGCTTACCGTACTTGTCGGACTATAAAGCGCACCTGCATATAAGCCGCAGCAGCTAAATTGTCCGTCTGTCTTGCTCTCGTTCTGTCTCTCGGTTCCACTTTTACTTTGGCGCGCTACCTGTCTCACTCTTTTCCGGCCTCCAGCTTTTCCTGCTGGAGCCCGCCGCTTAAAGGTGGCGGGCACGGACCGGTCATAGAGCCCATAGTGTTAAAGGTGGCTAATTGTACCTGTAAAATCCATAGATTTAGGAGGTTCCCTAGTGGCCGTTAGCTGTACAAAAAAAAGAAAAAATGGGGAAAAAAGTTGCGGGAATAGTCCGAAAAGTACGGTAGTTTATCACCAGGTAGGTTTACACTTACGAGGAATTTGACTAAGTGACATGGTGCATACATAAAAGTAAACCAACAATTAAAACACAGATAGAGAACTAGAACAAATATTTTTAAAAATATAGTAAAATATAAATAAAACAGTATTTACATTGCAATGGAATGGAATAAAAAGGAATAAAATATGGAATAAAAATAAAAATCGGCAGTAATAAGAAAAGAAAACAGATATTGTTGTACATTGTGTGCATTAATGTAATGCATCAGTCTATAATGTCGTATAGGTTTGTTCCTGCCTTTGATATGTTTTAAAAGAAGGTAAAACATTTGCCTAAAAAATTACCATAAAGTAAAAAATACATATACATGACAGCGAGCAGAAAACACAAGGGCTTTTCACTTTCACATGTTGTACTGCAAGTAGGAATTGATTTAGTTCGATGAGAATCTGCATTCCACTTATAGTTACATATTTAGAGAAATATCTCAACGTTTATTAATAATTAATTCACTACTTACTCAGTTATGTTCATTTTAAATATTTTAGAGTCCCAAGGAAGATAAAAAAAGACAGATCGAACAAAATAAATGATAAAAAAGAGAAACACACTTCTTGAAGACTTTGTTTACATACAGTGGAGCTGAGGAGGTAAAGAGGATTTCCTTTTTCATTTTGGAGAATATTCAACTTGAATGATGAGTGAAGTAAAACAGAGTATGCACAGTTTTACCAGAGAATAACGAATGTGACAGCCCACCCCACTTCTCAGGTAAAAGTTCTTCAGTTTGAAGGAACAAAGGGAGACAAGAGGAGAGAAGAAAGTAGACACGGAAGAAGATGGGGAAATAAGGAGAGAGACTGAAGGATTATTCATTTTGCCTCCCAGGATGTTTTGAATCCGTCAAACTCATTCTTCCAGGAAGTGAAATCAAATCAGGAATCATTCGGTTGTCCAGTAATGTATTTTACTCTTATCTTGTCACAGCAGAGAAAGAACATTTGTCAGAGACAGAGGGAGGTGAGAAATACACAGATATGTGAACAACAGGAAGCAGACTTTTGAATTCTGAAGCTAAGCCATTATCCTTTATCTTAATGACAGCATGTTCATGAACATATCAAACATGTGTTTATCGTAGAGACACGTTAGTTGAAAATACAAAGCAGTGTTTCCCCTAGCGCAAATATTCTTCTTAACAAGGTCAAATGATGAGTGGCTCCAGTTTTCAAAAGGAACTATTCTGCCAAAGACAACTGCCCTTGTATTAACCTTAGCCAATTAAAAACCCACAGAGAAATTTGCATCAAATCCCCTCACAACATTTTTATTTCATTAAGTCTTTGGTAAAAAGCGGTTGATTGCCGAACAATCAGTCAAGGCTCGTTATTACTACAATAAATTAAGCTAACCTGGTAAAGGGAACAGAAGTACAGGTAGTGATGAGGCCAAAGCAAGCTGGTGAGGAAATTTTTTGAATAGACCTATTGATTGAGAATTTTCAAAATTATTAAATATGCAAGTTCACTAAAATTCGTTTTTTACAACGATTAACAAGAATAACAATTAAAAAAAGAATATAACCTGCCTCCTTTCCCCCATGCTATGGTTTAATCATTCAAAAATAGTTGAAAGGTATAAAAACAAAGTTTTAGGATCAATTATGAATAATAAGTGCACTTTTAATCAATACATCACATTTCAAGGTATGATCCCATCTGGCTGGAAGACCAAAATATATATTAAATGACACTTTATTGAGACAATTTCCTTTATAAGTCCACTAAGGTTGATTCACTAAAGCTATAGCTGCTTATTAATACCTATCGTTAACTATGTTTTTGTTGGGTATTGAAAAGAAAAGATCGAAAAGATTTAGATTCTGAAAGTTTATTTAAAGAACAAATGTTTTCCAACAAGAGTTTCCACCTTTTTACTCAGTTTTACTTGGTGTTGGATCCTGAAGGAAAGTAATTACTCCCCAAAACAACTCCAGTGGGAATAATTATCCTTGAAATGTGAATATGTTTAGTGTGTCGTTTCATCTCGCTGTCTCTCCGTCCTTTCAACAGTCTGAAAGTCAAACATCGGCAGCTCTTCCCTCCCTCACAGTTTGTGCTGTCGGTCTTCCCGCCGCCGCCTGCTGACCTGTCTGTCAATCTGTCAGTGTGCTGTTGCATTATGGTAATGTGTGGCCTCTTTGTGCGTACATGTGCGCAGTTTGCAGGGTTTAGGTGATATGACTCGTGTGAGTGTGACACTCAAACTCATCCAACAGTGTTACCAAACCGCATCGCTCTGGAGAGGATTTCTGAAAGCTTAGTGTCAATGTCCTCTCTTCCTCTGCTGCTACCAATCGACATTTAATGTCCCACAGGAAGAGGGGGGAAATGAACGACTACAACAAAGATAAGGTTCAACAAATTGTGCTGGAAATTGTTCATTTATTAAATCTGACATAAAGCATTGGACAAGATAGTAGCAGCTAATAATGCTTTTGTTTTCTGAGATTACTTTAAATAATTAATTTACAAAGAGACTAACATCTTTAGGATATGAAGCTTTGTCTTTCACATCAATTCCACAGAGGCTTTATTGTCTGTAATAGATCATAACGGCGGGTTCACTGATGCTTCACACTATTACACATTTTAATTCCCTTTAATTCCTCTTGATTATTCAAAGGTCACCTTAAAAAGGGCCATGGAGGGGCCGGGCATTAAAGCTTGGGAATGAAGGAAAAGTCACATTATTAAGAATGTACCTTTCAGACTAATGAGATGTGCAGCCAACTGTTAAGTGTCTACAGATGACAATCTACAGATGGCCTTACAGGAGTGGATGAGAGAATAAAAGAGACAAATGAGTACATGGGGGACATAAAGAGACAATGAAGGTGATGTTCCACCCACAAGCAGCACATTTCTACCAGTATACAAAGTATTCATAATTATGTACATGAGGCCCAATTTGCATACATTGTATTTCGTGAATTTTCTAATAATTTGACATTGTGAAAGAAAAAAGCACGGCCTCTTTCTGGCTGTTAATCGATGTCAATGATGAGCAATGATTCATATGTGGCATTCATTTAGTTCGCACTATGAAGTTAAAGCTGTGCGTCTCCAAACATTTCAACATTTAAAGAGAGAGAGGCATGAAATAGCCATTTTTAAGTGATTATGATCAATTTAACAGGCTCCCCCCCTCACTTGAGCATTAGGTAAAAAAGGCTCCATTAAATGTAATGTCTCCAGTTGACCGGACACATTTTGTGAAAACAGAGTGATATTGTTCAGTGAAATGACTGATCAGGGTAATAACAGCAGCTTTCTTTGAATGCTCACAACAACTCCCATCTCTAAAAATCTCATTAACAATTTTAAATACAATGATACCATTATCGGTGAAAGCAGGGACGCTCTGCAGTAGGGTCTATTCTGCGACTGTGATAATGGAAATAATAACGCGGGTGTGATACCGTTTCAAAATCAGCATCTGCTCAAATGATGGCTTAAAAGATGTTTTAGTGTTTGTCACAGCTGCACTGCGAAACCGTCTGACACCGTTTAGCATCAGTGGGATGCAGCCTGGTGTTTGAAGCCTAAACAGGGTTGAAGCGCAAAGAATAGCTAATCAGTTTTAGACACTTAAGGCAAATGTGCTTCATCTATTAACAACTCTGATAAGCTTAGACCTTTTCATGTTCTTAGCTCAAAGAAAAAGCTTTGGCTCACTTTCGAACTCTATAAAGTGGAGAAGTGGATGTGTGGACGGTTCCCAAATGGGTATCATTTAGTCATACGTGATTCAAACACTATCCGTTAGCCCTGGCCTTATTGCATCGCTCAACACAATATTCAACTAGAGCATTTAGCTGACATTGATTCTGCCAAAATCAATACTTAAGAGTTGTTGTTTTGTTACTGACACTTCTATCTGGTTCTCATTATCACATTGCAAACATTTAGATTTTATTTCAATGCCAGACCAATTTTTCGCCACAAAGACCCTGCCTTATATTTGTTGAGACATATTAAAAATTGTTTGATGTAGTTTAGTGCTATTATATAAACATGTTTTTTTTTCAAGGGTAAAATGTTTGCCACAATTCCTGATGAACTCAATGAAAATGAATCCTGTCAGAGTGTGTACTTGTCATTATAAGCCTCAACAATTCACTTCTATTCTAGCTCTTCCCTCTAAACACAGTGGCAGGCACAAAACCCTGTGAAAAGTCCTACTTACAAAAACTGTGAAAAACTCAAATCACCGTAGGAAACTCTCGGTGGAAACCAACATGCTATAAATAACATCACAGACGACCTAGTTACAGAAATAAATACATCTTGTTATCACTTGCAGATAATGTAGGCTATAGCTGGACCCCGTGAAAATTAAACTAAATCTGACTGCAATATTAGTGTTAATGAGAAACACATTTGTACATCACTCACACCTTGAGTGCGGTTCATTCCTGTATGCCAAGATGTGTGTTATCCAATGTTATTCATTGTATCAAGTGTTATCCAGAGATGTCTGCAAACGAGCGCACTGTAGGTGTTGATGACAGTACGGGGAGTGAGAGGGTGTTGATTGTGGTTTTATGTGTAATGTAATTAGAAAACAAACATTAACCTGGAAAAAGAAAAGTATAGAATATTTAGCAAAACTGAAAGCATTGTCAGACAACATACACAAACTAGTCCACATATCACAGATACAAATAAAGGGCACTGTGAAGATTAAAAAAAACTAAACGACATTCTGCTCCGTTTGCCTCCAAGATTGTGCCGACAGTGCAACTCTGCAGACAGGTAATCATGTTCCTGAAGGACCCGCACATCGCAGCACGCCAACACCTTTCAGTAGCATACACTGTCACCTAGGTGATTACAGGAGATTATTGCTTTAACAGTCCCTGCCCAGTTTAGGCACATGGTTTCAAAGATATCGTCAACATGAAGTGGTGTGTTTTATCTTTGTTGCTTAATGATGTTTCTGGATTACATCTAAAGAAATGATTTATCAATCAACAAATAGTCTGGTGCTGCACAATCTTCATGCCTAACTGGTCTTAAGGGCGCACTCCATTAAATTCAGTTTACCTGTCAGAAGGAGTACAACTCAGCTGGAGAACATCTTCAGCAGCTCTGGAGGAGGCTCGAAGCTAAAATCCTGTTTGTTCTTTCATAATAATTGATTCTTTTAAAGATTGATCACCTAAAAACGTGGTATTTCACCCGAGGGCTGTCCTGCATCCCAGAGAGTTGTGTGCGCCCGATGCACAGTCCCATCTGCTCGCATGTTGTCTTTTTAGAAAGAAAGCTGGCACGGTTGCAAACTCCACTAGACTCCCCTGCAGATTTGTTTATGACTTCTTCCTGGCTGCCAAAATGAACATCATCCTGTCATACTATAAGAGTATGTACAACTAATTAGTGCTATGGTATAAATATTGGGAAAATATAAGACATTTTTATAAACAACAGGAATCAACTCAGATATAAGGGTCTTTACGCTATAGCGGCAATTTATGTGTTTGGAGGTCAACAGCAGGAAAATGGTTTATGGTAGTAGAAAGAATAATATGTTATATAAGCAGGGCTGCACATAACTGGTGCGCAGGTGCGCATGCGCACTTCCGCCAAAAAAAGAGCACCGGGTCATTTGAAAAAAGGCGCATTTGCGTACCAAAATTGAGAGAGAGAGGTGAAGAGAGAAGAGAGAGAAGGGTAGAGAGGTAGAGACAGAGAGAGAGAGATATTTGCGAGTTGCATATGAACTCAGGGTCGGCACGTAGCACTGGCGTTATAGATGTTCGCCTAGGGCGCCAGATCTGGGGAGGCGCTGCGCTGGCAGTTCTGGGAGGGAAAAAAAATACATTTTTGACCGTTGGTGCTAATCCTAATTTTCGGTCTTGATGTAACAACATTCATAATTAAGTAAATGTAACTCCCTTTTCACCCCGGTTACACGTTTCATTTGCCCTGTACGATGGGCGCTGTAAGTGATGAAAATGGGGGATGTTGGCTTATCTGGCGCCCGCAGCTCACAGCCAACGTGCGAGTGAGCGTGGGAGAGAGAGAAGGGCGCACCGCCCGGTACCGGCGCTGTTGTTATTAGAATCTGGTGCTAGCTGCTTTAACGGAAGAAGATGATGTTTCTACAATGATGTGGAGGGAGAGTCCTCTCCAGTCAGACTGAGAGGCTGATACTACAGCTCAGTGAGGTAAAGGACTCTTGAGTGTTTAGATAGTTCACTTTAGTCTAAGTTCAAACAGTTTGGTCACAATTTATGTAAACACATATTTCCAAGGCACTCCTTTATAATTATTGGGATAAACAGGTTTGAAATCATTCCAATGTATACTATAAGACAGTAACCAAAAATATCCTTTAAAACTGGAGATAAAAAAAAAATGCATAAATAAATGTTAAGGTAAAATAAGATATGAATGAACAACACAAATAAAATAAGTTACATTCATTTGTTATTGGCTATGGTAGGTTATTGGTTATGTTCACATACTTATTTGATTACATCCACTTGTCTAAGATGACAACAGAGACTTTCGACCCAAAACCAGCAGCTAATCGCAGACTCAACCAGAGAGAAAGTAGTAGGCCTATCATCAGCTACCATGTCTGACAGAGAGGAAGACAGTGAGGAGAACAGTCAGGAGGGTAGTGATGACAGCTTGTAGGATTACTGGTCGTGCTAATGTTGTCTTGTGTTCACCTCTGCATGTGTGTTCTGTGTTCACCTCTGCACGTGTGTTCAGTGCCGTGTGTCTGTCAAATAAAGTCAAGTCCCCCTCAAAAGTTACGGTATATTTCATTTTAAGGATGAGCACCAAGCAACATCTCCAGGTGCTCCTTTGAGAACCAGGGCAAAAAAGTTATGTGCACCCCTGTATACAAGGCTTTGGCTAAGTACACAAACTATAATACATAGTGTGATTGTTAAGACTATTACATTGGTTTGAGTTTTTCATTGGATCCGTTGACATTTAAACATACTGATTATTTTATTTTTTCAGGAAGGATCAGATAATGTGAGAAGCTTTCCTGAAGAGAGCGCAGCTTGAGTTAATATTGCAGTAGATAAGTTGGCAGTAGGGACAGTTAAAAGGAGGCATTGCTTCCAAGAAAACAGTATTTGCTTACTTTTAATATGTACAAGTAAAACATTGGTTAGATAATTAGATGGATTCAAACTTGACCGATTGGAGGTATGTTGAATGAAGTGGACATATTTTGAGGCAAGCAAGTCCATAACATATACAATATTCATGAGGTGACAGCAGAAAGAGAGAATGACACTGGCTTTAGCTGCAGCCTTGGCAGACAAACCAGAGAGGCGATCATTAATCATTTAGACCTCTCTGCCACCGCACTGTGCATTAGAGACCCAATGTACAGCAAGTACACATGGCATTAGGGGTGTGGGGTGTGTGTGTGTGTGTGTGTGTGTGTGTGTGTGTGTGTGTGTGTGTGTGTGTGTGTGTGTGTGTGTGTGTGTGGTGTGTGTGTGTGTGTGTGTGTGTGTGTGTGGTGTGTGTGTGTGTGTGTGTGTGTCCTAAAAACACCCACCCACAAACTTGTCACAAACAGGACAAGCTGAAAGCACTACAGTATGTTTTTTTTTTACACACACACACACACACACACACACACACACACACACACACACACACTTGGACAAACAGCCATTAGATCCATCACTGCACAGTGGGAGCTGTTTTAGAAGAAACATAAAAGCGATGTGAAGGATCGAGGTTAGAGATGACAGTCTTTGCCACATGAAGTGTCAGAGACATCCAAAGGCTGAAGAGAGAATCACAGAAAAGGGGTGAGAGGGGGAGGGAAGTGGGTGAGAGCCAAACATAGGCAGACATGACGTTTGACATTGAATGCCTCTTTAATGAGTCACTGAAGCTCCGTGTTATATGTCAGGATTGGGGAGCAGGAGTAACCAAAAACACTGACAGAGGAAGCTTAGGCACGGTATCAATTTGTAAATGTAAAAGTAACTCATCATGTGGACTTGTAAACAAATAGCACATCACCTACAGATGTAGCACTCCAGATCAGACTCAAATGGGTGTGTCCCAGTCAAAAGCCCAGCGGATGCCAGTGGCTGGGGGTGTTGCCAAATTGCTAGAGGGCGTTGCCCAATTTCCCCATTTGTTCAATTACAGGATTTAACCATGAGATGGCGCTTCATTCACAAAATACACAAAGACAACTGTACTGTAGCATTTAATCACTTATTTGTTACTGTATGGTTTTCACAAGCTACTATAATGAAAAAACATCAATATTTTAGATCAAATAAAGTATATAGTTTGCTTTATGCAGTATATTTCTTGTAATATTGTTGGGGTGTTTTACACAGTACAGTAGATTGAAGTAAATCAACTTATACATTAAAATAAGATAAAATGGACCTTTATTAATCCCGTGGGGAAATTCAGTAGTTCAAACAGCAACAGGATGAGAGTGAAAAACAGGACAGCACAGATTCACACAGATTAATAAAATCAAAAATAAGATGAGCGATAAAAATAATAATAATGAGAAACTATGAAATAAGAAATTAATAAAACTAAAATGTAATTATCATCATATATTATAATGTATTGTATTATTAAGTAATATCATACATTAACCCCATTATAGCAGATGCCACATTGATGAACACATGTATGCATCAATAATTACAACAGAGTATTTCTAAATACAAGTTGTAAAAATACTTATATGTATTTAATATTAACCCTTTGGAGTCGACCGTCACGCCGGCGTGATCAGATCACATGACCTGTTCAAGCCGGTGCCGCATAAAAACAACAGTCCGGACAACATTGCCCTGTGTTTCTGTCGAAAGTACTGGCTTGAAACTATATCCCAGTCTTTGTTTCATGCAAAAAGACCCAGTAAACACGGAGATACGATGATATAAAGTTAATACATTTCAAAAGTATGAAAAATGGAAGCACATATTTGAATATCTTCGCCGTATTTGATCATTTTACGAAACGGAAAATACTGGAAACTGTAGATCCTGCTCAACAGGATGTATATGTGTATTTCTGTCGAAAGTACTGGCTTGAAACTATATGCCAGTCTTTGTTTCATGAAAAAAGACCCAATAAACACGGACATACAATGATATAAAGTTAATACAGATATTTCAGAAGTATGAATAATGGAAGCACATATTTTAATTAGACCCGGGACTCGATTAAAAAAATTAATCTAATTAATTAGAGGCTTTGTAATTAATTAATCGAAATTAATCGCATTTTTAATCAAATATACATATTTGACCTGAGAACAGTGAGAAGCAATTTTCACATGGATTTTACTCCAAGTGGTTTACAGTCCAAGTGCATGACATTAAGGATTTTGGGAGATGGCCCTGAGCCCAATAGAGATTGCCCTGAAAAATGCACGGGGACGAAATGGCACGAAGGGTTTGGGGGGCCTCTGTCCCTCTAGAAAATTTTGATTTTTGCAGGTCTTAGATGCTGTCTGGTGCATTCTCTAGACTGAATTATAAGATGAACCACCACAATATTATATTGTACAATTTCAATTTTATTCTTCATTTCACTTGTTTGTTTGTTCTTGTTTGTGTTTGCTCGATTGCATGCCCTGTATAGCTATAAGAAATACTTAAGTTGTTGGTCAAAACACTTTCCATCTGATGAAGGCAAATGCCTTCCCAGATGGAAAAAAGTAGAAAACATTACATTCAGTTATAACTGCCAAAACAAACATTATTTACACTATTATGGCCCCTGTTAAAAATGTTTGTAATGTTAACTACTGTAAATTGGTCGAATGAATGCCTCCTCATCCGGAAGCTGACCGAGCAGACCCGAGCAGCAGTCGAGAGGAGCCGAGCGCATCCGCGAAGCACACGTCAGAGTTCCCGTTAGCCGGCAAATCTAAATATCTTCGGTCAAAATAATTTCCCTTTAGAGCAATACCGCTTCAGTTGCGCCACTTATGTGACAGACAAGAAGAGTATGTGACAGACATTAGAGTTGACTATTCTTGTCTAACACTTAATGTGGAGAAAGAGATGTCCTGTATGGGTTGATTGTGCGTTGATCTGTTGGTAATGCCTCTGGGTTCCGGTGGGCATGTAAACAAATGCATAATGCTGCGCTATACTTTGTGGCCTCATCCAGTTGCATAGCGACACTTATTGTGTAGTTGTCTTTTAATAAGCAGGTAGTCATATCATTAGCTAGAACTAGCTGGATCTGATCGATATGGACATAAACGCGAGTGAAGTCTAATCTGACGGGAGAGAGAGATCAGCTGCTGCTGACGAGTCGAGACTCGACACGCAGCTCTGCATAACCACATGCAGCGGTGAGCGGAACAAAACACACACTTCAGGTTAGAATATCACACGTAGCTATTTCAATTACCTCTCAAACTACCTAAACTAGTTATAGATATGTTTAGTTTTACTGTCGGGTCACTCATTACTGGATCCGCGAGCTGCATGATACTGGCATAATAGATTGCCCGATCGGGCAACCAGCAGGTGAGGCTTCATTGCCCGAGCTAAATACTAGATGGCCCCGGGCCATCGGGCAGTCCTTAATGTCGAGCCCTGTGAGCCAGGGAGTTGGTTATTTCTCAGACGTGGACTTACTTATCCTGGCCCTGAAACCAGTCATCTGGTTGAGTGTGGGTTGGGTCAGGGTGTGGTTCCTTGCACTCGGAGTCGGGCTAACGTCCACGCTAGCTGCTACATGCTTTGCATTTAGGTGATACTTTAGGCTTGATGTGCTGCGGTGATATGCAAATTATTTTTTGCATAATTTGCACACAACCGTTCTCTTGTCGACGCTTCCATCCGTCCGTTTTTTTTAAAACAAAATGTCCCATCCACGGGGCCGACCAAAGCGGTCTCATCAGCTTGTTCGTTCATGTTTGACTATTGTTCACCGTGGTTTGTTGTTGTTTGAAGTCCCATGCTGAAGTCATGAACGTTAGTTGGTGCTCCAGTATAATCGGTACGCCTGAAACTCATCCAGTGAGAAACGTTCCGCTGTGCAAAAATGTGCGATTAAAGTGCGATTAAAATGCGTTAATTTTTTTAACGCGTTAATTTTTGTGTAATTAATTCATCTTAATTAACGCGTTAAAGTCCCGGCCCTAATTTTAATATCTTCGCCGTATTTTATCATTTTACGAAACGGAAAATACTGGAAACTGTAGATTCTGCTCAACAGGATGTATTTACCAGGGAGGGGGTGAGGTAATCAGGTAAACGGAGTGATACGAAACAAGACGAAAAGAGACGAAGAGGGACGGCGGGAACCGAAGAGAGACGGCGGGAAACGGAGAGAGACGAAGATATACGAAGACAGGCGGCGGGAGACGAAGAGAGGCGGCGGGAGATGAAGAGAGGCGGCGGGAGACTGCGATTGAAGTAAAGTGACAGACAAACATTGAGAATTTAGATATAGTTAGATAGATTTAGAGTTTTGAAGACTCAACTATGATGAAGAGAACTCTGAACGTGAGTCAATCTTTAAGCTTGTTTTTTGACATGGAGGAGGAGGAGCCTGTGATGTTGCCCTCTGTGTCGTAGTTGACAGAAACCGCTGAGAAAAAACAGATTTTTGTACATAATGTATATATATATATATTTGTATTATATTTATAATAACACTTTTGCCTTATCAGAATGAAATCCCATGCTACCTCAATCAAACTTTCACATTATCATAGTGACATCCCATGTATATATTTCCAGCTTTTAAATGGTTTCGTTATGTATGTTTGTGTTATGAAAAATAATATCATTTTCAAAATCTGTTTTTACTTTTTTTTTGTGATTTTGTGTCCAAAATGTTCATATAGTATAAGATCACTGCTCTAAACAAAGTCAAAAAGCCTACATCCAAACGAAATAAATACAATTAATTATGATGAATACGTTAAGTCTTGTTCATTGTTTTTCACTTTTATTAAATGTTTGATATTTCCGGTGGAAATGGTGGACTATCGGACATTCAAAATGCAGCATATTTTCACTCTTCCACACATATATTCTCCTTTTACATACATACCTTTTCACTCTCACACACGTATATATTTACACTCACACATTCATACATTTTGCTCTCATATTATCATATTTCAATGCACACATTCATATATTGTCACTCACCCATTCATGCATTTTGTTCTCATATTCATATAATTTAATGCTCATATTTATACATTTTGCTCTCATGCGAAATCTACTAAAACAAAGTATGTCATGGTGGTCAGCTGTTAAACACAAAAGTGTATCTTAAGGGCTGTAAATATAATAAGCCTGTTGTCAATTTTAGACACAGGCTTATTATATTTACAGCCCTTAATAACATTCATTTTATGGACTCAGTGTGTGTCTTGGCCGTTTTCTTTGTTCCAAGCAAACGAGTGCTTTTTGTTTTGAAATCACTTCCGCGAGTTTCGCGGGCCTCCCCTCCTCGCTCCACTGACCATTAGACCATTTAGTAAGGTAAAAAGCAAAAGGGCAAAAACGCCTCTCAGACGCTCTTCCGTTTACTTTTTTAATAAAGAAAAACAAATGGTCCGTAGATACACGGACTCACATAGCCTATATGTATAGTATGAATTACGGCATAGAAATATGCAAACAAAAACCTACAGACTGGGGGATGGGAGATCACAGGAGTGGGGAGTGTGGGGGGGGGGGGGGGAATGGGAGCTGTGGAATGGGACCCTTGGGAGAATTCCTCCGCACATTCCGATCGCCAATTCATTTTAAACAAAGAGTTCGCAACACAGGACAGCATAGGCAACATGGGGGCTGGTGAACGGTCTGGTCAATGTTTGTAAACACAATTCCCAGGATGTGTCCTAATCAAACCAAAAGAGAAAATGCAGATATCATTCTCTCTCTCGACTCGCTGGTATCTAGAACTGAGCGCTCATTGGTGTTCATACTGCTCACTAGTGCAGGGGGGAAAACGATTATTTCGAAAACGATTAATCGGGCGATTATTTGATCGATTAGTCGACTAATCTAACGATTATTTTTCTGTTGTTCAATTCATAAAAAACGTAATGTAAAAAAAACGTAATGTAAAAAAAAAAAAATGCACGATCTTAATATTCAAGAACCTATTAATGTGTTATACCAGATTAACGGAAATAATCTCAGCTAACTGACGATACAAACCATGTTTACCAAAACAAAACACAAGTCTCATAAGAAGCATCTAAATGACCCCTGAGCGAAAAATGCTAACGGACATTGGCACAGACCTCAAGATAAAAGTACCCTTATTACTCATCCTAGCTGCACATACAAGATATCCGATTAAAACTGAGACTCCACAGATTATGTAGGTATATAGTATCATCACTGAGTGATCCGGAGTCGCGACAGGGGAAGCAAATACAGTCATCACAACACGTACCTTTACAGAGCTTCTAGGGAGATCGTCTCACCACCGTAGCTGTCAATCTGATCAAAAGACGTGTTCAATGGCATTAAAATGAGAAAAAACGCGGCTGAATCGGTTAATCCATATGTCTATGTCTACGTCTATGTATAAAAAAATTATTGAATTTATAATCCATAATTCCATTTTTATGTAAAAATCGGAGAGCAAATGCTAGCTGCCAGAGGTGGGACCAAGTCATTGTTTTGCAAGTCCGAGTCAAGTCTCAAGTCTTTGTGCTCAAGTCCGAGTCAAGTCTCAAGTCTTTGCGCTCAAGTCCAAGTCAAGTCTCAAGTCAGGTTGGGCAAGTTCAAGTCAAGTCCAAGTCCTAAACTTTGACAAAACGAGTCATAAACAAGTCATTATGTGTTTTTCACCAAATGTAATGACATTGATCAACAGAATAATATTTAATAATCAAATTGCTCTTTATTAGTCACATTAATAATTTAATAATCAATTTTCTCTCTGCTGGTAAAGTAACACGTTTTTTTCTATTTGAAGAGGGATCAGTGAGGTGAGGCTACCGTGACGATTTGATTCAGAAGGAGTTTAATGTATAAGATCCCTGATGTTGAGGTAACCAGAATGTGTATTTCCACTGTGTACAACATGTTATAAGGGACCCACAATCTATCTTTATGCAAGGGATAATGTGCAGCCAGGCAGTCTCTATGGGGAAGAGAACACCTGCATCTAGATCCCTCTGCAGGTGGTACTTTAACTATATTTTGATGCTAATACTTTTGTACTTTTACTTGTAACATTTTGAATGCAGGACTTTTTATTGTAACACTCTGGTACTTTTGTACTCAAGTACAAGATCTGAACTTCTCCCACCTCTGACAGTAAATCCTGAGTGGTTACCAAAATAAAGGTAACCAAAAAAGGTTATTTTAATTTTACAAATCCTGCACTCAGCTTTGCTTTCTCCAATATCATTGAAATGCAGCCAGATGCTGCTTCTTTTTTCGGTTTTCGCTCATTTCTTGACTTTTTCCGACGCACTTGCATTTAAATCCGTCTCCCCGTCGCTCTGTGTAGCTGGCCTGTACCACTACACCTGCTGTGCCCCCCACCCTTCTTTCACATAATGGTATGATCCTAGTGTGTCCTCGCATATGATTGGCCGCATGGTGGCCCAGCTAAATAAAGTCCTGCCCCTGCCTGCAAGGATTCTCAGCAAGAGTAGGAGCGGCTGAAGATTCTGCTCTCCCAGACGGAAGTCTTTTCTTCTAGAAGCAGCTCGCGATCGGCGTGTTGGAGACCTCTGAATTAAATGATCAAGTCACCTCAAGTCAGAAGGCTCAAGTCCAAGTCAAGTCCCGAGTCATTGATGTTCAAGTCCAAGTCGCAAGTGTTTTGTGATTTTGTCAAGTCGAGTCTCAAGTCATCAAATTGGTGACTCGAGTCTGATTCGAGTCCAAGTCATGTGACTCGAGTCCACACCTCTGCTAGCTGCTAATGGTAGCCACCACAGCTAGCTGCCGCTTTAAATGTTCCAACATAGCCGTTGTATGCCAACTCCATTTGGCAAAGACTGCAAATGACAATATCTTTGCGTTTTGGACTAACTTTAAAATATTCCCATGCTTTTGAAGACCTAGGGCGAGATGTTTTCGTTTGAGGGCTTCGTGCGCAATCCTGTGAGGAGGAGGTGGTAGCCGTTTCAGTCTCCATTGTGTTTGAAGTGCGATTGCGAACTGCTTGTTGCTTTGGGTGACCCACGTGTGTGTGTGTGTGTGTGTAGCGACGCGTCGACGCGGAAATATGTCATCGGCGATATTTTGAAGTCGACGCGTCGCTACAGCACTACTGCTCACAGGCTGGGCTGCTGTGTATATCTAGTGTATTCATACTGTACCCCTCCTCACTGTTTATTCATCATTCAAACAATTACACCTTCCTTTTTTCCCGTCAAGAGGTTGAAAAAGATTGAGTCCTATGTTTCCAATTGGTTCCCAAATCTGAACATTGACCAGTGGCATAAGATCAGGAGCCGGGTAAATGAGAGGGAGCCCCCGAAAAACAGATCCCGAAATAGCTCGTCCTGGTTTCCGCAGCAGATAGGCCTACAGTATGGTGTCTGTTATGTCAGTTATTTTAAATAAAACGTTGAAAACTGAACTTGAAAAGTGTTTCCTCTTTTTATTTTATTTATCATTTTCGGGACGGGGAGACGTGTGTGATTAAAAATTAATTTGCAGAAATGTAAAGTTATCTACCTAAGTTCTATTCATATTCTTGACGGGAAGAGCCGTGTAAATGGGTGGCCATATATGCATTTGAAAAGCAATATAAATCACACAGTTATTATACAATAGGCTATAAAAGCACCATCGATAACCATTACCTTTATCCAATTCAAACTTTGGACGGGAAAAAAGGAAGGTGTACATGGTTGGGCTATACTGTAGGCCTACTGTATACATACAAAGGCCATTCAAGCTAGAGGTCTTCTGGAAATGTTCACATCAGGGCAGAGTCCTGCATCGGGTGACCCGCAAAAAAGGTGATTCGCGGGTGGTATTTTTTCAAACGCTTTTTTCCGGGTTCGGTTCTGGGTAAAACAAAGATGATGCGGGTCGGGTCGCGGGTATTGCATAATAAATATATTAAAATAATAATAATTTAATTTAATGTTTAAATCTTCAGACTTCTCCCCCGCGGGACTGTGCATAATCATAACCTCTGCAGCGCATCAATCTTCTGCTGTGCGCGCCACATTCGAAATGGCTGAGGTGAAGCTCTCTAGTGGAGAATACAGCATTTTCAATAACACTTCCTCAAGAGCGAAACCCAACGTCTGGGAGACTTTTGGTGTCATCCTAGATGGAGAAAATAACCAACATCCCACGCTTTTTGAGACAAATATGCAACTGCATGTGTTAATAATTGCACGTTTTCACTACTCATATATAGGCTAGGCTATGCGGGTTCGGGTCGGGTTGCGGATCTTGTGCCGACGGGTCGGGTCGGGGAACTAATTGGCAATATGTGCGGGTAGCGGGGCGGGTTTGGTATTGGGCGGGAGCGGGTCTTGAAAATCAGACCCGTGCAGGACTCTGCATCAGGCACCTTCAAGTTAAACAATACTACAGTAAACAATTAACACAGTAGGCCTAAATTATGTGGATTAAACCACATTTATTTCGTTAAAAATAAACGGAATATGATTTAGTTTGAATGATTAAATGTCATCAGGCACCTTCAAGTTAAACAATCAGGTGCACACTTTAATGTGCCGCCACCTCCGGACTCGGCTTGACTCGGTTTAAAGAATGCACAAATGTGTTTAATCGTTTATGTCAGATATGTACTAAGTAACCTAAATACATTTGTTCCTGCTCAAGATTAGATTCAACTTTATTGTTATTGCACGTAGTGAGACAACGAAATGCAGTTTATAGACCCTCCAGAAAAACACGGGCAAAAATCCTTGATTATGCCGGCAAAAATCCCGAGTTGCGAAATGTGCGGAAAGTTGCGAAATAAATAAATATTGGGCTGTCTTATTTATTTATTCTCTCTCACACACACAACCTGCCACTAACGTTAAACCCCTTTACTATTCAATTAAACACATTCAATGTGTATTTATTGTAAAAGCAATTGGGCTATTTTAATCACACTCTCTCTCTCTCTCACTCACACACACACACACACACACACACACACACACACTTCTCCGCCTCATTCTGTTTTCATTTACTCGTTCGTTATCATTTACTCGTTCGTTATCTGACCAGCTTCAATCTAGCAGAAATGTTCGTCGGTAAATGAGATGGATTAGATTTTTTCATCTTGGTGTTTTCTCTCTCGTGTGAGCTCCACACGTTCACTCTACGGTGTTGTTTACCTTCTGTGATGCGCGGCCTTTTGATACATATGCGGCCTTTTCAAAATCTGCGCCATTTTGCTGATTATGCGGTAAATTCTGCGATCGCAGAATCGCGTTTTTCTGGAGGGTCTAAGTTTAGCTTCTAACCAGGTGCAACAAGCAGCGAAAAGTAATGTGCACACTACTACAGTAAACAATTAACACAGTAAATTATGTGGATTAAACCACATTTATTTCGTTAAAAATAAACGAAATATGATTTTGTTTGAATGATTAAATGTAGGGTGAATGTGGGAATGTGGGACATTTTTGCATTTCAGACTTCGGGAATATATTGCGATATGAAGCCGATACAATAAATCAAAATCCAGTACCATTCCGAAATCCCCAGTAATATTAGACACTAATAATACAGTAAACTATTAACACTGTATATATTATTGTTTGCCCGTGGGATTAGGATGATCGGTAGTGAGAGCCGCTGCATTTTCCTCCGGTCGGATGTGATATAAAAACAAAGCGATTATTTTTGTTGTTGTAAACTCACGTGGATTAAATTTAGTGCATTCATTTCAACTCGCGAACATATGATACATTAAATGATCATGAGGATGATGATTGAAAATCGTTTGTTTGAGCCTGATGCATTTCCTGATCTAAAAACATAGCGATGGTTTTGTACTTACGCCAACGTGAATTAAACATTATTTTGTTAAATAAAAACATGGTGATGTTTAGTAAATGATTACATGTCTCTTATTTAGCACAGAATATGATCCTATCCGTGACATATGGATCTTAACAAATATCCGCTATATCAGATACCTGTAGATCAGCTGTTTATTTCACATGAGTTCCAGTGTGGCAGCTTTTCACGGCTCCCCCTGGTGGATCCATGATCCATTGCAGCTGGTTTCATTATAATTAAATGTATTTATCAAGGGGGCGTTTCAAGTCCTGCGGGGGGGTTTTCCTTTTCAGCAGGGGCCCACCCCGTGCCGATCACGGACCCGCACGGGTAGGCGTCTGAAATGAAGCGCTACATCTGTATATACAACACATATTTTTAAGAGTCGACCTGAAAAAAGTAAATACGACAAAGCCTGAAATGTTTAGAGGGCGCCGCGGAGAAACAACACAGGCTGATGTGACCAACTACGTCCTGGCTGGTGAAGACAGATGCCCAGAAATAGTGTGCGCCTCCACTGTGCCCAGCCTTGCCTGCTGTGACATTACCTGCCGAACCCCACATAATCATGATGAATCGCTCCGGGGCTCGCCGCCGACCGCTCACACCGCCAAACAATGAGTGGCAATGGCAAAACACACCACACAGCCTCTCTCCCTTTATTCTCCCTCTCTTTTCTGTCATGACGCTCGCTTTTTTTCTGCATCTCTCAAACATCTCGCTTCTCCTCTGTCCTTGGCTTCTGTTCCCTTTCCATAACATCTTTCTTCTATCCCTGCTCGTCTCACCTCGTGCGATTCTTTACTCTTTCTTCTGTATTTTTTTTTAATGCAAATGCTGTACATCGTTCTCAAGTGGGGCAAAGACCAGAGAAAAAAAGTTTGCTGTTTTATAAATACACTGAACAAAAATATAAATGCAACACTTTTGTTTTTGCTCCCATTTTTCATGAGATGAACTCAAAGATCTAAAACATTTTCTATATACACAAAATAACCATTTCTCTCAAATATTGTTTACAAATCTGAAAAAAATCTGTGATAGTGGGCACTTCTCCTTTGCCGAGATAATCCATCCCACCTCACAGGTGGTATCAAGATACTGATTAGACAGCATGATTATTGCACAGGTGTGCCTTAGGCTGGCCACAATAAAAGGCCACTAAAATGTTCAGTTTTATCACACAGCACAATGCCACAGATGTCGCAAGTTTTGAGGGAGCGTGCAATTGGCATGCTGACAGCAGGAATGTCCACCAGAGCTGTTGCCCGTGAATTGAATGTTCATTTCTCTACCATAAGCCGTCTCCAAAGGCGTTTCAGAGAATTTTGCAGTACAGCCAACCGGCCTCACAACCGCAGACCATGTGTAACCACACCAGCCCAGGACCTCCACATCCAGCATGTTCACCTCCAAGATCGTCTGAGACCAGCCACTCGGACAGCTGCTGCAACAATCGGTTTGCATAACCAAAGAATTTCTGCACAAACTGTCAGAAACCGTCTCAGGGAAGCTCATCTGCATGCTCGTCGTCCTCATCGGGGTCTCGACCTGACTCCGGTTCGTCATCGTAACCGATTTGAGTGGGCAAATGCTCACATTCGATGGCGTCTGGCACGTTGGAGAGGTGTTCTCTTCACGGATGAATCCCGGTTTTCACTGTTCAGGGCAGATGGCAGACAGCGTGTGTGGCGTCGTGTGGGTGAGCGGTTTTCTGATGTCAATGTTGTGAATCGAGTGGCCCATGGTGGTGGTGGTGGGGTTATGGTATGGGCAGGCGTATGTTATGGACGACGAACACAGGTGCATTTTATTGATGGCATTGTGAATGCACAGAGATACCGTGACGAGATCCTGAGGCCCATTGCTGTGCTATTCATCCACGACCATCACCTCATGTTGCAGCATGATAATGCACGGCCCCATGTTGCAAGGATCTGTACACAATTCCTGGAGGCTGAAAACATCCCAGTTCTTGCATGGCCACCATACTCACCGGACATGTCACCCATTGAGCATGTTTGGGATGCTCTGGATCGGCGTATACGACAGCGTGTTCCAGTTCCTGCCAATATCCAGCAACTTCGCACAGCCATTGAAGAGGAGTGGACCAACATTCCACAGGCAGGGGCGGACTGGCCATCGGGACGTTCGGGACGAATCCCGGTGAGCCGGTACTGAAGTGGGCCGGTCGGACGATGTGGGCCGGCCGGTAACCGGAAGGGCTCGACATTAAATGGCCCGCTGGCCCGGAAGCACTAGACACCCCGGGCCAGCATAACGTATTTTCCACTTGCCCGCTTGGGCCACTAAAAATATTGCTTTAAAAAAATGTTTTCTGTGGTATTGGTATCTTGACTAGCAATTTAGTTAAATTGTTTCGTTTATTAACGCTACAACATAGCGTTCCGTGAGTCGGTTGTCATTGTTGGGTGAAAAATAAACAGCTGTTTGCTGCGGAGCGCAGCGCGAGCAGGCTCCCGTGAGCGCGAGCAGGCTCCCGTGAGCGGGAGCGCGCTCCTTCGCCAAATGTTTTTAATACTAGCGGTAACCGGTCAAGCGCCGTGCAAAAAACAATCTTCAAATAAAAGAAAGTCACCGGAGGAGTTAAAGGAGAGTGACAGGGAGCATGAGAAGAAGAGGGAGAGAAAGTTTCAGCCAGCTTGATCGATGGAGTTGGCTTCTATAGAGTGGTGCAGTGACACGTCCTAAAACCCTTTTATAATCTATCGATTAGATTTATGATTCGAAAATTATAAAAGTAGGGTAGAAATGTGGAGATTATCCGGCTGAACAAAACGTGCATTTATCAAACGGGTTTGTTTTCCACAGACCTTATTTCCAGCTATTTTCCAAAACCCTTGTCGAGGGAACCAGCAGCTTACTTCCTGGTTTCAGGACGCGTCACTGGCTGCACCTCTCAATATGATGCCAATATAAACAAGGTCTTCTGTCGGCTCTGTACATCAATGCCGACCTATACTGACAAGTAAGTGAAGAGTAGACAATATAAAGGTATTGGCGAAATGTCCCAGCAGTTTAGAATAATGAAGGCGCTAATCAAATCAATTACATGGCCATTACATGTCTAACTCCTAATGACAGGAAGGCAGAAAGTCCATTATACAAATAATAATAATACTCATAGACATTTTTTAACAATGACCACAATATCATTATTTTAATAAACCAAATATGAACAATTGAGGAAAATGAGAACTGATGATTAAAATATTGTAGTACAAGTAGTAATGTAGTTAGTGCATACATTACTATTGCAACAAATGTGTTCATTTTCTTCATTATTAGTCGATTTTTTTTTTTGGACGAATGCTCCGGGCCAGTGGTTACAATGGGACCAGTGATAATACAAATCTGCGGTGGGCCGGCGCTACCGAAGTGGGCTGATTTGTAGTCCCAGTCCGCCCCTGTCCACAGGCCACAATTAACAACCTGATCAACTCTATGCGAAGGAGATGTGTTGCACTGCGTGAGGCAAATGGTGGTCACACCAGATACTGACTGGTTTTCGGACCCCCCCCAGACCCCCCCAATAAAGCAAAACTGCACGTTTCAGAGTGGCCTTTTATTGTGGCCAGCCTAAGGCACACCTGTGCAATAATCATGTTGTCTAATCAGCATCTTGATATGCCACACCTGTGAGGTGGGATGGATTATCTCAGCAAAGGAGAAGTGCTCACTATCACAGATTTGTTCAGATTTGTGGACAATATTTGAGAGAAATGGTTATTTTGTGTATATAGAAAATGTTTTAGCTCTTTGAGTTCATCTCATGAAAAATGGGAGCAAAAACAAAAGTTGCATTTATATTTTTATTCAGTAAAAAGGACAGGGAGGTGCCTTATCTCTTCATCATCTTCATATGACAGACTGCACAATATCAAGCAACTACTGGTGATATTTAAACATTCTAGTTCCGGAATAATGACATGGCAAATGATGTCTCTGTGGTGCAATGTGAACCATTATCACGTATCAACACTTTGCCAGATGCACTGTAGTTCTCAGGCAGGAAAGATGCTTGTGTTCGATTTCATAATGTTTCCAATTTGTTCTTCATGGCTTTTAGTTTCTATGCCATCGCTCAGCATAAGAAATGTGACAGGGTACGGGGTTGAATATGATATATTTGGAGTATTATCCTCCTATAGTGTCATAAGTAGGAAGGCAGTGCAAGGCATTCTCTGAATTGAATACCAAGCCAGGCCACATTACTCTCACCAGTTTGTTTTAATCTACCACTGGGATCGGCACGAGAAAGAAAACATTGTTTATCATCACCTTTCTTCTAAAATCAATACCTGACAACAGGGAGGAATTACATATTCTGCAATAAAGAGGGAAGCATCAGCGCCTCAGATGTCCCCAGAATAACACCATTGCTGTGAAGTCTAAAAAACATGGAACTAAAACAAGAAAGACTGCTGCATATAATAGTGCCATCCACAGAATGCCTACACAAGCCCAGATGGTGAATAATTTCAAGACTTTGAGCAATTACAAGCGTTTCCCCTTTAGGTGCTCCTCTAGCCCCATGGTCTCAATACAGACAAGGCAAACAACACCTTGGGAGGTAAACAGTGTGGCACTTTAATATTGGATAACTTCTCAACCTCTTTGTGAGAACCAACGCAAACAATCTTCGTATTAGTCCTCCAAAGTAGTCAGTTAGCAGAAAGAGAGAGAAGGGTCTGGGGGTTAACAAGAGGAGTTAGCTGGCCATCTTCTCCCTGATGTGTCTCGTTCCCAAGCATCTGTCAGAGCCTTTTGTGGAGCTGCCATCTTGGACCACTCCACTCACCACAGATCCCCATTACTGGGGAGTAGAGCAGCCTTATTACAGAGGCTGAGGAGCTGCTAAGTGAAAGTGTACCGTGTATGTGTGTCTATGAGTGTGTCTGTTTAATAGTGCATGAGGGAGAGAGGCATGGGCAGCTGGGAAGGTATGAAGAAGGTAGGCAGAGACATAACACTCACTAATGTCCAATAAAAGGCAAACGCCCCTAAGTTGCAAGCCAAAGCTGCCTTAGCTGCTAAAAAGAGCACTTTCCTTTCCGATGACAACTCAGAACCATTTTCCGGGCAATTAATTAAATAAAGTATAATGGTTGAGCGGTCACACAGGAGGGGATAGGCGGGGAGGGAAGGAGGGGAAGAGATTGATGATGTGTTTTATTGCCAACACATCCCAAACCAATACATCAGTGTGATCAGGGCTCTCTTATTCACCTCCTTACACTTTAACTCTGATGTTTTCATCGTGACCCTGTCCTCCTCCTCTCTTTACACAACTGCCTCTAGGACTCCGGCTATCCTTTACAAAAACACTCCTTTACACACACTGCGTTTTCTCCCACTATGCGTCTATCTCCTGGGACAGATAACTTACAATGATAGGTTCAAAACACCACTGATCCAAGCTTTAAAACGTGCTCCAGGTGGACCTAGCGCTTTATAAACTGTACGACATATTTCAGGATCCTAATGACAGTGGATCCCATAAATGGAAAAATGAAAGCTATAAAGTTGTTATATCCTGTAGAGTTACATTTACTCATCCAATCAGCTGGAAGAGAAAAGCATACTGACTGAGGTGTTCTGGGGAAAAGTTAATCGTTACGTCTCAGGAGGATAATAAGAGTATGTTGCCATAGCAAGAGGCTGACTGTTTCAAGTATTTGCTTGTTTTACATTTAGTAATTTGTTCACACCAATGTGATGTGCCAGTAATGGTGTCTCTGTCTTTTCAACTCAACACAGTTATTGTCAGCATGTGAAGAAAAATGACTATAATTACAGAGGAAAAGTGCCACAAAGATATGGGGGTGAGCCTCACAGAAAGCCGTGGCATTTGAATAGAAATGTAACAGTTCAGACGTGGGTTCATTGTGACAGATAAACTGAAGAGGACATTCTTGCTTCTCCTTGTCAGGCTTTTTTGTTTGGAGTACCGTCATTTATTTAATCTCGCTGCCTTTGACTATTGAAAAACAATGCATACAAGTGTATTTAACACAGGAGTCATTTGATTGTCTGGTAAAAACATACCGTCTAATCAGAGGGAACAGATTGTGTTTGAGACAAACGCTAAGAGAGAAGGGGAAGTGTTTTTGTTTACAGTGCTGTGTATTTCACCTTTCTAATTGACAAAACTATACTGGAACTGATGCGATGTATTATGATGTGCACTCATCCTCGACAGAAAACAAAAGCACAAAAGAGGCAGAAATGTATATCATATAACATTCCATCAAATATCGTAATTATAGGGTGTTGGAGAGTCTGTGACGATATACCATCACCCAGCTACTCTTTCAGGAACCATCTTTCAATTTAAACTTTTACACAACACACAGTGTGCACACAATCACACACCCTTACGGTAAGTACTCTGCACCATCATGTGCAAATAACACCTCATCTTCCATCTCCCCTTGACACCTTGCAGGAGGAAGTATCGCCTCAGGAAGTGAATACGAGTTACTTTAATATGTATCTGTACATTTGTGCTTTACAAGACACAATGTTTCATTTTCCTTGTGCGATGATGAACGTCAATCGATTAACAATAATGAGTTTAAAAACCTGGGTAAGCACCGTTATCAGAGTGTGCTGAAATTGCAGAAAGATTAATAGGGTTTTTCGCTGACAGAGTTGTTACAGCGAAAAGCTGTGGACCATGAATAAAATAAACAGAAAATGTCATTACACCAGAGTAAGTACAAATTAAAACTCATCAGATGTGACAAAGACTTGATGGGAAATGTTGCAGTGCTGACCCCAGAGCTGTGGGTGGGAAAGCACTGCTCATTTCGTTTGGGACACACCGAGGGAGACAGGAGGAGGTGGAAACAGCAAGGTTGTGTGTGAGTGCTCAGCAGACAGGGTGAAAGGTTGGATGAGTGTATATGAAAACGTAGAGAGGAGGAGGACCAAATGACTCCGAGGGCAACAACGGACTATACATCAAACTGCAAATGGAAAGAACAAAGGCAGAGCCGGGGACATTACAAATGGGAAATTGAGGCTCTGTTTTGACACTAAATGTATGGATCAGGGAGTAAGGCAGTAGGTGACTCACAATCACCACTTGTTTCACTGTGATCAAGGCGTTATATTGGCTCTTTGCCCACAGTTAATCATGGATAACGCATGAGGTCATTAAGTCCCTGAGAACAGAAGCAGAAGTCAATATTTGTGTAAGTGCTAAACTGTAGCAGATTTTGATCAGATTTGAGGAGTCTTGGTAATGTAGATGTTTACATTTTGTTTAAGGACATGAGAGTGTTCAGACCCACACATTTAAAACAAACTAGTTTATCTTATTCCCACTGGGGAATTGTAATCAAACATCTACACACAAGAATATTTGAAAATAATTTCTGCCCATTTCTTTGTATTTCTTCAAACCTGTTTTGCAATTCGGTTTGGATTCATTAAGTATGTCAGGCACATGACAAGCCAAATGTATTCCTTTGCTATTATATCAGAGGTCATTGTTTAGGAGAGTTTTTAAGTAGTAAATGATAGAATAGCATGTCTGTCTAGGTTGTTTTGAGAGGAGGAGATAAACAAGGATATGTTCCGTTATGAATCTAATCTGCCTGTAACACACATCTCTATGTATTTCCATGCAACATTACAGCACAATATAAATGTAATCTTAGGCATGAAGTGCATGGTCAGCCGTTGTCTCACGTAGGAATGTTACCATGATAGGTTGCTAAGATACATTTTGCATAAATAATTCATATACAAACAAAGAGACAGAAAATAGAAATGTGATAAACTCACAAACTCAGCAATGTCGCCTGAAAACACGGTGACATCGGCGCGCAGAGGAGGAGGAGAACAGAGGAAGAGAGAGGAAGGGCAAAGGCCGAGGTGAGCGGACAAACTCTCTGTGAGGCGAGGCCTGCGTCTGTCAGCTTTACAGAAGGAAGTAGGAGAGAAATATGAAAGTGATCCGAGAGGAGAAACAGGGATATTTGCACTGACACACAAATCCAAAGCCTCATGTCTAATGTGCTGCTGCCAGAAGGGGAGAAGAAGAGAGCCGCAGACAGAGGCAGGTGTGGTGCTATAGAAAGAGTGAGAGAGACAGAGAGAAACAGAGATAACACTTCTGACTGATGACTTGTGAATATTAAAACCTTTCTTCAGGAGGACATGCTTTCATGTTGCCTCCCTGCTGTGATTCCTTTCTTTCTGAGCAGCGACTGTAGCTCCAGGTACACCAGGTGCATGAGTCTGTGTATGCATGAGGACGTGATTGAAGGTGAACACACACACACACAGTTCAGCCTTCTCTCAAGATATTGTTTTGTTGTGATTTGTTTTTCAGTCACACACCGAGTTACCTAGAAAAACTAAAAAGACTTTGGTGTGACTTATCGTCGCCGGTGATGTAACACTAACACTATGTAGTTTCACTTTGTAGCCGATACCTTTCCAATATACACGGAAACATGTGGTTGTAAAACATCTCCAGAATCATATCTCATGATGGAAAAGACATGTGTCTTTCATGATTGCTACTGGAGGAGCGATACAAAAAGAAAAATCAAATATAAAGCCATTTCAAAGCGTATAGTGAGGCTTTGGACTGACTACAAGAATCCCACACAGGACAAGTTGAAAGGAAGATGAAGGAGATGACTCAATCGATGTGTGAGGGGGTGTGTGTATGTGGAACTGTGCGCGTTTCTTATGTTTGGCTGAACACACACTACAACGTTAACACAATGTATTATTAGGTTAACAAATACACAGAAGGCTAATATGTTTGTATTGGAATTATAATTAAAACAGTGTGCAGCGGTGCATGTCTTCATAACTTCAGGCTTCATCACGAGGCACAACAGACCGCGGCCTATTGTTTAATAAAGGATTGCTTGGCCTGTGTACATAGAGACGATAGATAACACTGCAATGACACTGGCTCATGGGACACAGCTGGGACACAGCTGGGACACAGCAGAGGCACAGCGTCTGATAGCTGCTACTGAACATTGCTTTATTCAACTCTGAAAATACATTTGTATTTTTGCATGCTAATATGAAGACAACAAATGAGTACAAGGAAGAAAGTAAAGAAACACAAAATCTGCAGTATTTGCCCTCGGATCTGCTGCCAACACAAAGGCTATTTTCAATGTGTTGACTCTAATCTCAGTACGAAGCAAGCTAAATGTAAACAAATGAGTCTTTGGACTTCATGGAGAAAAATGGAATTAAACTTTACTCGTGAGGAATAGAGATTTCCAGGCGAGGTGATGAAACTACTAAATGTACACCTCAGGCAACTGCACTAATATCATGAAAATCCATTTGCTGTATCTGAACAAAGCCCAAAGCTAAGAACATTTCGTAAGTGAAGCCTTTTGTCATTGAATGGAATACAACAACCTATGCTCTGTTCTTCAAACATTCTCAGTGAGAAAGAGCCATAAACCTTATGACAACATACAGAACACCTGGTCAGAACGACGGCTTGAGTTCAGGCAGTTTGAATCCTCGCAAATCCTGCAAGAGATTCACATATCGACCAAAACCAACATGGATGGCACCTAGCAGTGGTTGCGCTGAAAAGGCCATAAACGGAGCATAGCATTTACAGCAACATGGACAGTAAAGTATACAAAGAAAAGGTGAGACTTTTTAAACAGCAAAGTTCACATTAAAGTGAGCGGTTTATTTATCTGTGCTCCCTCGGCAACACACTAGTTAGGTCATCTTCACAAATACCATACAAAGAATGATTTTCAAGTTAACAACTTTCCGAAAGTCTCAATTCCCAGACAACAACCGACAGGTCCAGCTTGGTGCAATCGGTCATTGCGCTCACAAGTTAAACATATCTATTGTTGCTTCAACAGCTCTAATGTTTTTGTAGGGTAATGGTCTACGAAGGGTTCTATCATTCTCTGTCCCATTCTCTCTTTCCAACTTTCCGGATGTGTCATTTGTGTTCCTAAAGCATATAGAGGAAAATCAAGAAATACAAATCATTTAAAAGGGTAATGATGAAATGATGAAGACACTCAGCATATTTCTCTTTTTCTACCTATGTTATGCTCCATCCTCTGGAATGACTGGTTCTCTACTCTCCCTCTGTCTCCTGTACAGCACCAGCTCAGTCATTCACTGACAGCCTGCCACCTGCTGAAGGGGAAGTATGTGAGTGTCTTTGTAAGACACACAAGTGTTTACTCGGATAGTTTTAAAATACAGAAGTGTCCGAACGGCATCAGTACGAGACTGTGTGTGTGTGTGTGTGTGTGTGTGTGTGTGTGTGTGTGTGTGTGTGTGTGTGTGTGTGTGTGTGTGTGTGTGTGTGTGTGTGTGTGTGTGTGTGTGTGTGTGTGTGTGTGTGTGTGTGTGTGTGTGTGTGTGTGTGTGTGTGTGTGTGTGTGTGTGTGTGTGTGTGTGTGTGTGTGTGTGTGTGTGTGTGTGTGTGTGTGTGTGTGTGTGTGTGTGTGTGTGTGATCTCTCGGAAGTCAGCACTGCATGCAATGTTTATCCACCACATATTGAGCAGTGCTGACCAAAAGGCCCCAACGGAGCCATTGGACCAGCTGCTGTGATACTGGCATACACACAACACACTCATAAACACCTCTCTCACTCTTACACACACACACATTCTCTCATCCCCACATACATCATCCTGTGGCAGCCTTTCCATTTTGCTCCTCTCCTCCACCTTACGCCTCATCAGACATATTATAATTAGCCGTACTGAGTAATTAACATCCAAATTAGGACAATAATTTGCATCTCTACCCTCATTTGCATATACGCCCAGCAGCACACAGACCTGAAATTCCTCCACACTCGTCAGCACAAAGCACAAGAGTGCTCAGTCTTTTTCAACACAATTGCCCACATTCAGGCAGACATTTTAACATTTCACAAACGTGCATGTTGTTCTACTCTGTGAGGCATTAGAGATTTAAAAAATAAACTAGAGAAAGTACAGGAGAAGGTTTGCGATGGAGGGAGTTTGGAGGGAGAAAAGGAACAATGGGAGTGAAATTAGGAGAACATCTGGACAGGGAAAGGCAGAGAATATAAATGGGACGGAGGAAGGTGTTGGTAATAGAGGTACCTGGGATGGAGTGGGAATGTGACACTCTCCAGATGAGGCAAAGACAGACAGAAAGAGGACCGCCTCACCATGTATACAACTCACTTAAGCCCATACAACTTTGGAATAGAATCCAGGGCAGAGTGGAGAGGGAAAGAGAAGCAGCTCTGGAAATCAGAATAAGGTTGCTCCCGCCTCTCTCTCGATCCTCTTCCTCTGACATTTGCCCTCTGAATAGCATCAGCCCAACAGAGCAAAGCAACAAACAATGGGAGAGTCAACGGGAGAGAGAGAAACATGGGAGAAAAGAAAAGAGAAAAAAGGGCATACATTATAGTAAAGAGGAAAGGAGTGACAGGACGGGCCCGGACGTTCCTGCCAGACATTGTTTCACCAGTCATTGCACCGACGAGGAAAACCTGAGTTATGTTGCTGCGTTCCACATCGCCTTCACGATTTATGTTCCAGCGAGGATAATGCAGCTAGACGGCTCTGTTGAAAGACACCAATAAATGTCATCTTGTTTTCCATTTTTCCCTTTCAAATCCTCTTGTTTTGTGTCGCATTCATCTGCTCAGGTCCATTTCCTGACTTATGTAAAGGTATTCAGCGGCAAGCCTTTGTCTCGTGTACGTACTGTATTCTGCTGAGCTTGTAGAGCTTGTAAATGCAAAATCAAAAATGCACTGTGTGTCTTTGTTATACAGTCAACACACATCCATGGCCTCTATTCCTCTTTTTGAATGCGAAGAGGAAGTGGCTTTACTTAACAATACACAGGTTTATCAAATCTTATTAAATTACTATCATTCCTGACAATAATGATTAAATCAAATGCATCCATTCCATAACATATTTGGTATAGGGATGTTTTCTTTCTGTCTGTCCAAAACCTAAAGACCTTCAATGTAATATGGCTGAAAACAGCATTTTCCACAATATTTCATGAACAATTATTAATTATTAAAATAGTAGGCAATATTTTCTGCCCATCGAGTAATCATTGCAGCTCTAGTTTGATAACAATATACTCGGCCTTGAGACAAGCAGATTACGCATTGCATAGCTGATGACAACTGTCTGAAGCAATCAAAGCTGCGTTCACACTTCACAAAACAGGCTCTTCTCTGTAAACTTAGTGTCTAAACCTACTTAGCCTTCCCTCTGGCTCCCGGCCATATGGAGGTCTTTCATAAACAGGGGAAATTATTTTTGGTTAAGCGCAGACAGCCAGTCAGCCCCGCGCTCTCACTCCAGAGACCCAATTAATACCACTGTAAACTGCCCTTCATAGGCAACACCAGGCAGGTGTGTGTGTGTGTGTGTGTGTGTGTGTGTGTGTGTGTGTGTGTGTGTGTGTGTGTGTGTGTGTGTGTGTGTGTGTGTGTGTGTGTGTGTGTGTGTGTGTGTGTGTGTGTGTGTGTGTGTGTGTGTGTGTGTGTGTGTGTGTGTGTGTGTGTGTGTGTGTGTGTGTGTGTGTGTGTGTGTGTGTGTGTGTGTGTGTGTGTGTGTGTGTGTGTGTGTGTGTGTGTGTGTGAGAGAGAGAGAGAGAGAGAGAGAGGGAAAGTGATGTTTGAGAGCATCACAGGGTGAGGATGTGATTTAGTGCTCCACCCTGCCCTCTCCGAGCACTCATCGATTATCTTAGTTAGAAATCATCTCCAGATCACTGGCCAACCAGACGGTCATGACCAGGAACATAAACCTCTGATATCCTCAATAAGTGTCATGTTAATAGTGTTAATCTTCAAGAGCAACTGGGGCATGCTATAAGTTGCCAAGTCATAATTATGTAAAGAATAGTTTCCTAGTAACCTCTAGGGGTGATGGTATTACGATTGAGCCAATAAATTGTTCTATATTAAGTATCATGCTATTATCGGAGCTGAACAATGTGATATAATTTGTAATTTTTCAAGTAAAATAACAACAGTTTAAATTGGACATTTGTGAGTACCTGCTGCTTTTAGTTGTCTTATGTAATGTCACATTTTAATACATTTAGGAGCATACGACGTTATCTTGGGTTGTAGGGAACAGAAATGGGTTAAAAAGTAATCTACTAATTTGTCATTTTAATTATTCTTTATTTGTATATTAGCCTCTTGGTGATCATTCATCAATCATAACACATTACAGTGAAACTACGTAGCGTTATAACAAGCTCCAACTTCCCACCCAGCTGAACACCTGTCCCTCTAATTGCCCTGTCCATCTTTGCTTTAACTTTGAGTAACTACGCATTGATGCACGAGAGCAAGCTACTGAATATTATGGAAAACTTAACTAGAAAGAAACAAAACACCTAAATGGCGATGAAGTTGTTGGACGGACGGTAAGTGCCACCTTTCCAACTTGTGCAACTCAAACGCGAAAACGCAGTCAAACATTTCGAAGACAAATTATTTTTTTGTTCATCTTTTTCTTTCTCATGTTCCTACCTTTTCCGCCGAGAGCGCCGGAGTGGCCCCAGATGAGGCATAACAGCACAAAAGGCAGCTCAAGTATCTGCATGGTGGTGGAGCAGAGTGTGTGATGTCTCCCTTCCTCTTCTCGTTCCAAATCCTAGATCCTCTCCCGAGCGCGAGGATGTTTTCAACTGTTCGGGTGCGCGAGGGACAGGTAGAGAGAGAGCCACTGGGTGTTGTGAGCAGAACGAGAGGGAAACACGTTTACCATCGTCGATACAACACAGTTTCCGGTTTTTGGTTTTCAAAATAAAAAT